>NC_080572.1:288200184-288504030 GCF_030247185.1 Malaya genurostris
CAATTCCAAGGGACAAGGTAAATCTGAAGTCAGTTCGTTCGGTCAGCAACTGATATGACCTACGAACTGTAACAGTTTTGGGACCAAATTAGAAGATTGTGTACTTTTTGGCATCGTCGCACTGTACGACGGCATGAAATTTCAAACACACAAATTCAGCAATTCTATAAAGGATCGTAAGCTCCTTCATTTGATTTCAAGTTTGAGACAAACGTTTGAGCCGTTGTTGAGAAAAGTGAGTTAGTTCTAGTTTGAAGGTTTTGACCACTATTTCCGGTACTTCCGGGAACCGGTATACCCGATGTGAGTTTGTGTGGTATTCAAGAGAAATTAATTTACTATTCTTGGAAAATTAAATCATCTTCACATCTTTTTCTATTAAAGGAAACTATTGACTTTGCAATTTTTTCCCTCACCACCCTTTAATACCGGAACCGGAAGTCGAATCAATACAAAACTTTAAAAAAATTCTATGGGACAACAGTACCTTTCATTTGAGTCTAGGTTTGTGAAAATCGGGTCAGCCATCTCAGAGAAAAGTGAGTGCATATTTCTCTCTCTCTCTCTCTCACACACACACACACACACACACATACACACACAGATACATGTTGCGCACTCGACGCACTAAGTTGAATGGGCCTCACAGAAAGGCAACACCATATAAATTGCAAAAAGTTTTCTTATAAAAACTGGTCTTAGGAAACCCATTTAAGAAAATACTTTACTATATATTAGGGGTTGAATTTAGACGATGGGTTGGATTTCCAACCCCAAACGTAGGGTCAGAAATTTTTTTCTGACCCAAATAGGCAAATAACCTTAAGGTTAAAATCTCTATAATCAAAACAAAAAAAAAATACATTATATCAAGAATTTAACACAATTTTGTTAAGGATATTTAACCGTTATATTGACCCTGGGCCGAAACGATATTTGTATCCCACTTTTAGGGGAATAAAACACATAAAACTTATATTTCAAAGATGGGGCTCATAATTCTGAGCTACTTTGCTGAAGATACTTTGCTTGTAAAATCACGCTTCTATGGTGTAATTTAGCTTTCAATACCACTATTAAAATTTTCTAAAATGTTTGATATGAGTGAGCATTATGGAGAAATTTAATGCAAAAATAATGCCTGAGTTGAACGAATCATCGCACAAAGAGTATCGTGCAAAACCGACACATTGAAATACGAAATATTTTCAGTGGTTGAGAGCGGTGGTCTTATGACGTGTTTTGTTCGCTAGTAAAGCAGGCACTAACTAGGTATGGTTGTAAACCTTGATATTTTCAATTGACTAATATAAGCGAAACACATTTGTGCATGTTGTTAAGGACGGTCAATTTAGTATTTCAATTTTTAACCACACTGCTCTTATAATTGATATTCTCGCATATGGCAAAATTGATTTGGCATGATGGCCATACTTCACCTAACTGATTCCAACTATGCATAATTTTATAAAAGAGGTGAATAATATTCAGTAATGGAGTTACAACTGCCTTGTAAAATGTCCAGTGAAATATCTAGTTATCATGCATATCATATCAATATATTGGTGAATAATATTTTACAATTTCTCATGGATTTTTGAAGGAATTCTAGATTGTTTTTGTCCACATTTGGCCAATGTGTATGTCAATAATTTACAGTTTGAGAATTCTTAAAATCGAAGATGACGACTTTCGTTTTGTGAATATTCTTTCAAAACGCTATACAATTCATGTTTCTGAGACTTAAATTTAGAAATCCTTGATGACTAATAACGATTTGTTATAGATTTTTCAACTAGTACAAGCGATTATCGATATTCGGATGTGTGGCAAAAATATGTCATTCGTATTCATGTCATTCAGTTATGTCTCTGACATTACCATCCCGTCGTTTTTATGGGGCAGCTATGAAACTTCAGAAATTCGCATAAAAAAAGGATATCTCTGTAAATTTGCATAAAAACATGCAGAAATTTAAAAACTCGCGAAAAACACTCAAAACTGAACAGAAAGATTTAAAATCTCCTCCAAAAGATAATGCGCAGCTGTCGAAGTATTGTCGATCCACCATCGCGACCAATCGGATGATTGACACGATGTTTATGAGACATTGTCAAAGCATGAGTATAAGCATAAGCCTGGTGAGCACTTTTTTCTGATCGCCCCTGTTTCATACGTAATAATTCTTTGTCTTAATTGCCAATTTGTAATTGTTTTTTTTCTGTTGCGATTGTGAAATTTTCAAAATATAACGATTTTACAAATCAAATTCTGCTTCAATAGAAGCCTTTTCGAAAGTTTAACCAAAGACATCATATTAACAAGATATCCAGCTCTCACATTTCCCGAACAAATAATTGGCAACATCCTTTTTTGCGAGCATGTCGCCCTCAGGTGAGTCCGCATCGAATTTCATACATAGAAGTAGGGGAGAGAAATGTCAAATTCGTACGCGCCAAAATAGCAGGGCTGCGCACCCATACAATTGACATGACATGTTGAATGAGACGCCGTGCGATGGCGTTGCTGAACTGAAGATTGAGATCGCTCCAAGCAGACAGGGTCTGGTTTAACACAAGTTGTTTCGTTTGACATTTGTGTAAATATGGAGATGGGAACATCTGTGTTGCCAGTTTATAGAAGGACCGTGTTATGTATCGAGAAAAGATCGTTACTGTCTTGTCTTTATAAGCGTTTATGGTATTATTCCGAAAAATAAAATTTAAAAGTCGATTTTAGGTTCCATGTATTTCCAAGATATCTGGCATGAAAAATTGAGTTCGGAAATTTCAAAAACATTTGAAGTCCCAGAGTCGATTTGATTTTGTTTTGAATGACGCTAGATCTCGACGTTTCAGCAGTAATAAGTAGCGAAAGGCCTGAATATCTTGCCAACTTACCCATAGTAGACCAGGTACCCAAAATTAGATCAACTGAACAGAATTTCCGATGGTTCTGAGCAGTCCAGCTTTTTCGTTTCTTATCCTAAAAAATGGCTTGGAACTCGTTAATTTTGAACTTCACAATAAGATATAACTCGGTTTCGGCTTTCAACCACAGTCCAACACTATTAACAGAGAATACTAACCTCGCTCAAACAAAAATGAGTTCATATTATTGAACATTTTAAATACACTCCCGTTATTAGATACTATTTTGCTAGAAAAATATATGTGAACACTGAGCATACCAATTCTGCTCAATTCGACAACCACACAAAACAGCAGTGTTGTACTGCAATTGTCTAATGAAACAAGTGGTAACGACTAACCCAGACGCCGTAACATTGATGACAAAAAAAAAACAAATTATAAAGTGTGCGACACCTGTCGGACAATGCAAGAAGTCTATTGCGTCAAATTATTATCTTGAAAACAAACCGCGGACAAACTCATAGATAAAACACGTTTCAATAATCCTAAACAAGGAAAAGAAAAAAATCGTCAAAATAGCCTTAAACCATGTTGAAAAGTGTATTGAAAACGCAGTATTATGAACACCCCTCAGTCGCTTACTTTCTGACTAGTGTTGCTAGATGTACGTTACCGATTTTACTAATCCTGCAATTCTTGGCTTCCAATTAGTTCTAGTTCCATGTGATGTTAATACATGTATTGTCTTCAGCGTCAGATTCAAAATCATTTATCCTCGTGCATTTATGTGAACAAGACCAAACTTTTCTTTCCATTGTTGCTTGTAATCCACCGCCAACTTGGACAATCGCTGCTTTTCCTGCCGGAAAAAAATGCTCAAAACACATCGGGTTTTTTCCGGAGATTACATCACAGTATGCCAAGAACAAATTAGACCAGTGAATGTGTGAATTTCGTTTGATAGCTATCAGTGTTAGATTATTGTATTCGGACCAATTCCCATTCAATCACGTGTAATAAAAATTGACAGTTGTCAAACGTGCACTATATTCATCGTCTTGTAAAACATAACGAAAAGTTGAGTCCAGATTCTGTTGGGAATTTTAGGTCTAACTCAGTAGTGAATTTTAAAACGAAAGAATCTACTTCCAAAATTGTTAATCAAAAATTCCAATGAATTCTGTGTACTTTTGAAACAAAAAAATGAACATTTTGTTACCGAATGAATACAAAGCTGTAAAAACAAAAACTTAATCTTAAGCAATACTAAAAAAAAACCTGTGGGCAGCTCTGTACAAGGTAATTTTAAATGTACTGTAGAATAAAGTTGTTATGCGAATTATTATTACCGTCCCATCAAAATAAACAAGTTAGATTATTGTTTTTGTTCTTTCAATAACTATACTGTGATGTATCTTCGGAAATATACCACTTTATGCAGTAAGTGACGATGAGTCCAGCGGAAACTAATCGGAAAATAATCTACAATAATTGACGGTGTTTATGAAATTTTAAAATATACCACAGAAAACAGCATGGCGATAAAAAAAAACTCAACTTTCAACTTTCAATACACATAGAACCGTGTATCGGTGGGCCTAAAACTGCTCTGTTAAGAAATAATTTTACTGATATTTGATACGAAAGGAAAAAATAGCATACAAACGTGTAAATTCAGATGAACATAATCTAATGCAAAGAAAAGTTTCAAACGACCTAAGTTGGGTAGAATGATGTCTGTCAATTAAAATCAGAAATGGAAATGGTTGACTAATTGATTGTTAGAGATGGAGAGAGAGAGAGAGAAGGAAAGTGGTGATTGCGTTTCAATAGCTATTAAGCAGAGAGAATCGGTTTTAGGACAAAACGATGTCTTCAATGGATCCATGTGCTTGTTAACAAATAGAGGTAGTGTGATGTAATTGTATTGTAGTAGTGAGTCAGAAGTAAATACTATCACTGGAGCCAAAAATACAACAGAGAAAAGACTATTAAATAAAAATTGTTCAATCGCTGTCCATTTGTTGGTATATTTCTTCCTAGCTATTTTTATACAACTATTTTTATGTACACAAAGCTAGCATAATCTACTTAACATACAACACAAACTTATTGAATTATTGTTAGACAACAGAAAACACAAGAAGAAAGTATTGTAAAACTATTCTACTATACACGCTTAATATATATACTGAAATATAATATGTAAGTTTTTCGGCAAAACTGCAACCGGTGCTTTTCCTTTTCCCGTGCGATTACCTCCCTTCAGAAAGATAATTATAATGCAAAGCAGATCGGATTAAACTGTGTGATTATGAAATTTCGGTCGATCACCTATCGGTTAGAGGCTGGGCCAACGTTTGTATTGCAATGTAAGTGATTACATCGTTCGTTTGGATCACGTAGGTTCAAATCAATTCCGCTAGCTTTTGTTATTCCGTGCAGGTTGAAAAACAGTCGAGCAGATTTTGGTTACCGATTACGTTGGAATGTTGGGTGCTGGCATCCCTTGAATAATGTGATCCAATTATTATTTTACTAGGTCAACTTGGCTTCGATTTGATGTGAAGTTGTGTCATTATTATAAATATGATTCTTCAAATCAAGCAGTCAGTATGGCTCTTTTCTTTATTTTGAACCCGTAGGCAGTAATTAATTGAGCGCTCGCTGTTGGGTGGTTTTGCTTATTGTGTTTTGATATCAATGAAAAAAGCGTATAAAAGAAAAGATTTAAAACAACTTAAATTATAAATAAAAAATCATTATCAACTAATAGGTAGAATTTCTTCGCTGTGTACAGAACAAGTTCCACGGGAACTTTCTCGTTGCATAAAATCAGATCGAATTACAGTGGGGTCTCGTACAATGCGGATTCGGTTTTTCCGGTATTCGTTGCTGTTGCCGGCATTCATAACTACCGGAAAACCGCGATATACGAGATCCAGAGCATATGGGATTTTGACTGATTGGGGCTTGTTTTTACGTTTCGTCTTCGACTCATCAGTGCATCAGCAGATTATGTTGAACTGCTGATGCAAACCCCCCGGATCAACAAATCCGCTGAGCAGACGTAAAATTAATGGATTTTGTAAAACACTTGTTTGCGCCGAAGCGCTAGGTCCAACCTGATGTGCCGAAAGAACGAAACAAATTCGACGGCATACTGACCGCTAACAGACTTTCGTCATTTGAGGCTGTAAACAGTTATCTCGCTTTTGTCAACAGATAGCATATATACATATCATATATAGAGTCATTTGGCAGACAATTAGTTGACTGCTCCTTCATGTGCGTGTGATACTCTCCTTTCCGTAGATATTCCATTTTATTTTTCCTTTGTCGGCCTTCACTTACTACTTTCCTCCTGTTATCCAGCACTCGGCCACACGGCCTACATGCTAACACAATTATCCTCAAACTCCATGTGGCTAACACATAATTCAGAATACCACATCCTCACCAACAATAGAAATGGTATATATCAGATATTTCCGATTGCAACTACCGAGATATCTTTGAAATTACTCTACCTATTTACGACCAGCTAAATTAGTTTTAAATGTGGCTATACGTGGTAATCTGTCCTATCAGGAATAAACTATCATGGAGAAGTTGCAAACATCTACCTCTTTTTAGACTACAGTCTTCCGATTTCGTTTGGCTTAACCAGAAAAAAAAAATAATGCCATATTGGTGATCACAATGAAAACATAATAAAATGTAATAAGTTTTTACAATTCAATGCCTCTCTAGCCATATCATAAACATTTGAGCAAGTTCACATATCTGTCAAACACACGATTCAAATGTACCTTATAATTAAAAAAGGACCGGAATTTTCATTTTAAGATTCCTGCGCTTATCCAATCGGTAAACTTTTATTCTCTCAACGTTGGCAACACTTTTACACACATTCTGTCAAATTTTGACGCATATCGTACGATTAGTTTTTGTTTGGCGTCTATACAAAGAAGTTGAAAAATTTTCGTGTGGCGATTTTTATAATGGATGAAAATGTAGAACAACGTGCGTGCATCAAATTTTGTGTTGCAAATGGATTTAAGTGTTCCGAAACGTTTAAAATGTTAGACAAGGCCTTTGGTGAATCGTGTCTAGGAAAAACACAGCCATACGAGTGGTATAAACGCTTCAAAGGTGGTCGTACAAGCTTGGATCATGATGAGATCCCTGGCCGCCCAACAACATCTGTTACTGAAGAAAACATTGAATCGGCGGAGCAAATCGTGTTGCAAAATCGTTCTGTACCGATTAGAGAGATTGCTGTGTTGTTGGGCATATCTTATGGATCAGTCGAACACATTTTAACTGATGTTTTGGGTTTGAAACGCGTCGCTTCTCGGCTGGTGGCAAAAAAGCTGAATTTCATTCAAAAACAGCGTCGTGTTGATGTGGCCAAAGAGATGATTTCCAAAGCAGATAGTGTCCCCACATTCATCGAATGCATCATAACTGGTGATGAGGAGTGGATCTATGAATATGACGTCGAAACCGCACAACAATCGACCGAATGGCGCTTCGAAGGCGAGCCGTTGTTCTAAATTTTCATCCATTATAAAAATCGCCACACGAAAATTTTTCAACTTCTTTATATAGACGCCAAACAAAAACTAATCGTACGATATGCGTCAAAATTTGACAGAATGTGTATAAAAGTGTTGCCAACGTTGAGAGAATAAAAGTTTACCGATTGGACAAGCGCGCGAATTTTAAAATGAAAATTCCGGTTCTTTTTTGATCATAAGGTATACTAATATATTTGAATACTGTATAAAAATATGTGACCACTGCACAGTGGTTCAAAAGCCCAATTTCACGCTCTTAATTGATAACTTATTAAAACGTGATTTTTGGGGTACAACATCTTCAGCAAAGTTGCTTAGAATAATAGACGCCATCTTTTGGAAAATTTTATTTATGTGATTAATCCCCCTAAAAGTGAGATAAAAAGTTTTTGTAAGAAAACATATATGTTTTCAATTTACATGAGTTTTTCATGTTCTACAAAATCTTTTATCATTAAAAACTACAAAACTTTCTCAAACATACTATCACATCATCACATCACATACTAAATTGTAGCATTCTGGAGAGTATTGCGGGAGTTTTAAGTTTGTCAAACGGCAAAAGTTTTAACTCGGAATCACTCCATCAGATGTAGTTAGAGTGCTTGAATACACATTTTAATAATCCGCATCATGTTAGTTTAAAAAAAACTAAAAGCTATAGGTTGGTTTTGTTCATTGGAAATTTGTTGAGAATGTCAGAGTATACAGAGAACTTGTCCACCGAATGGCGCTAGTGAGTTCACAATTTTACGATAGAAAATTTATTATGCGATATCTTAAATCTTTCTTTGAGAAGACGTTTTAGGGTTTCAAAACTTGTTAGATGATTGAAAGAACAATATTCCAGAGAAAATAAAGCGCTATAGTGAGCTATAGTGATTATTTCTGTCAGCTATAGTGAGCTATAGTGATTATTTCTGTCGTATCCTTTGAGACAATGCATGGAGATTTCTAACGGTTGATTTTTGTATATGAAATGGATCTGAGAAGACTAAGGTTAGAGTTACCCTAAACAGTTGGATATTAATATTGAACGAGTAGATACCGTTAATTTATGCTTGCAATCGATCCAAAATCCTAGATAGCTTTTTCCGATTTATCAACATTTCTTGAAAACTCTTATAAATTGAGAACAGTTTAGATCCCAGTGGCGTATCTAGGGGGGGTTCAAGTTCTTTCCGGAGATAGAGTTCAGCTTTTTTTTTGGCTCCCAATCAACGATGTGCGGCAAATCTCTTATTTTGCCCCGGGCGCCAAATTTCCTCGGTACGCCACTGTTAGAACTGTACTGTGCAATACAAAGGAGCACTAGACTCATGATATCATATCTTAACTTCTGTTTGGCTTCCTTGCCGTTTTGTCTCTCATAATTTTTTCAAACAAAAATCTTTAACCAAAAAGTTTCCTATGTATAAAAAATAAATTTGCAGCGATGCTTTTACAAATTAATGGGCCCGGGGAAAAACTTTTTTTTGTGCCCCTAGCTCGTCAAGGGCCCTCTAAGACCGTGGACCCGGGGGCATGAGCCCGCACTGCTTTCTGTAAATGCGGCCCTGATGAATAGTATGTAAAAATCAATCTATAATTTCCGACTTCGGGAGGAGCCAGGGCCCCTAAATAACCACAATACGAAACAGCATCGCGCAAGAAATACAGAAAATGCTGAAAAGTTTATGTAAACTTTTTCAAATTTCATTTGTGTTTCATGTTTTATAATTTTGAATTGCATTTTCAGAGAAATTTTGCAACCAACACTAATTTTCATGAAACATGAAACTATTTCTTAGTTCTAAAATTATTCCCGTGGTGCGAAGCAGTAACCGCTTGTACATTTCAAAAATCAATTACGGCTAGCTAAAGCAAAATTGAAAAATTCTAAGAATAGTTAGTTGTGATAAATTTAATTGCGAAAATTTGAGTGTTTTTTGTTTTTGAAAATCGGTTTAGTTTCTGAATAATTGATCAAAAACGCGACGCGCGCATTCCACTATGTTACATTTCACCTTAAGTGCTCTAGGAAAACAGTTTTCAATCTGTCTATCTTTCACCAACTTATTGAAAAACTGATCGATAACATCACTCTCGTGATTAATTCTGAGTTTCAGTTCCCTAAGAATATATTTACAGATACAATAAGAACTCATTCATTTAATGGGTATTGAAACCTGGAAACTTCTTCTCGAAGAAACCATTTTCATAAGTCAACATGATTTCCAACCCTGAATTGCACATTAGGGTCGTTAAGGAGAGAAATTTGAACTACTGTTTACACTATTTGATCTGCTTTGAACTGCGGAACATTCTTTCCGATAACACCAGCATTCTAGGGTAACAGAGGTATTTTGGCCCACATTAGGATTTGATTTTATTTTGGCCCACTTTGTAAAAATATCCACCAAATGTTGTAATATCTTTGAAAAACTCTTCCGATATAGGTAATTCCATGTGATAAGCTAAATATAATGCAACATGGGTTATATAACCTCGATAAAATCCGAGAAAACCGATAAAGTTTTTCAGGTGGGCCAAAATATATGAAGTGGCCAAAATACCTCTGCTACCCTATATCATAAAATTAAAAAAAAATATAACAGTGTCAATTTTTTTTGGCAAAATTGTGAGCCCCCTAGCGCCACTGGGTGAATGAGTTTCCAACTACTATGATTTTCATAATGCAGATTCTGAACATTTTTGTAGAAAACAAAATCGCTCTAAATCTTTTAGTTTTCGAACTAGAGTATAATTTTAATAGCAAGCACACTACTCTACTTCTATCTGATGGAATGATTCCGAAATATACTTTTAACTTGTTGATAAAATTTGAGTCTCTCGAAAAGTTGTTTGAAGATTCCAGATGCACGCCTGATGGAGTAGTTCTCGACTAATTGTCTACAAAATAACTTAAAATGGTAGGTCTGAATAACTACAACAAGTTCACCGAAGACTGTATCTGTTGACAGGAGCAAGATAGTCGTTCACAGCCCCAATCAGTCGAAATCCCATACGCTCTGGGTCTCGTATATCGCGGATTCGATTTTCACGTCCCCGCTTTGAAGTTCGTTCGGTTGCGCCGTGTGAATTTTCAAGTGTGGATAAAGTTACTTAAAAACGGACTGCTTTGATTAGGTTTTTTTTATCGTCACTGCTAACCTCAATCGGATGAACACATTTTGACAGTTCAGCAGTGCTGTTTATAAGCAGAGATTTTTTTGTTTATCTTTTGACAAATTAGATGAGACCATTTACGGTCCATATCGCCTAAATAGAGTTTTAAAACATTTGTTCACGATTGGATACGGTTTGTTTTCGAGATTTATTAAATAAAAGTGAATAGTTACAAAGTGTAAAGATTATTGTTTGTGATGTGTTCTGATTTGTGATTTTTATTTAGGATTGTTTGTAAACAGTATCGCTGAACTGTCAAGGATGAACGCTTGTTCATTTGTGACGTCACGATAAAAAAATCTAATTGATTTTCAGGAAACTTCATAACCTGTTTAAACCAATTAAGTGCCTTTTGTCTAAACTTTTGGTTAGTTAGGTACAGTGTACAGTGCACGTTGTCATACTAGAAATTTGAAGGAGCTCGAACATCTTGATAAAAGTGGAGTGAAATTTATTTCTCTAAAATGGATAGCATATAAAGAAATTTTTGTTTTAACAGATTGCTGTCAAACTACAGCGAATTCGGGTATTCCCCGTTTTGCAAGTTTGAGTTCTTTGATGGACATAAGAAAAAGCCTTATAAGAAAGAAAAATGTACATTAATAGAACGACTAAAAAGTTTTTTGTATGCCTCAGAACAGAAATCACTGCTGCATTTAAGAAAAAAATCTCACCAGCTTCTAACTGAACTCAACTTATATCATATCTGGTAGATATTGCGGATTCCGATTTAATTTCCTCTCGAAGATGAAAACACTGCCGATGTCATCAGGAAATGGAATCATCGTGGCGGTGGCGCAAAGTAAAAAAATCGTTTTATACTATCTCAATCGAATTGATTCGTTCATTTTTTTTTTGTCGTTCATTTCCACCGTCGCAACACACAAACTATATTTTTGTTTACAACTTCCGACCACGATTACGAATAATTTAAATCGACTGAAAATTGCCACTAATCGCGTATTCACGTGAGTTTTCGTCGATGGCGTTACGTTGGGTTTTTAGGTCGTCATCTTTCGGTGCCTTTTTCGGTGAACTAGGCATAAATTGAGGTTTAATGGTTTCATTCGTGTGAGGTTTTGTTGATTTGGATGGGAAAAATGAAAAATTGGACTCAATGCTTGAGTCAAATTTGACTGAGGAAATCAACATGACGAACTCCATTATATGGAACTCGAATAATTTCCCTGGTAAGAAAAATATCAGCTTCCTTATGACATTCATGTGCCGACCAGCGTAACGGTAGTTTAATTTTGTCATTTTGTTTGAAAACCACATTAGCTATTCCAAATATTTACAGCTAGCGAAGTTAGCGTCATACGTGCACGCTATTCAATATCGAAACCGTAAAACCAGGCTAGGTTATTGACTATTGTCGATGCAAATGACGTAATTTCACGTCATGTTTGTCATAGCAATGGGCTACTCTTCTGCTGTTGACCGGCATACTGCGATTGGATCCAAAGTAGGTCGGTTTGCACGTGAGTGGAATTGGTAACAATACAGAAGAATTATGAGAGAACGGGTTGGATTTCCGTAATCTGTTTTTTCGTAACCTATTTTAACAACTATATTCTTGTGTCTAGACGAACTGAACTAAAACTGTATTTTTTCCAATTCTTAGTTGAGAAGTTTCATTCGCCGGATATCACTCGACCTCAAAGCTAGTTCTGTCCGGAGAAAAATGATAATGGTATGGTGTTAAACTTGATATGGATGCGGATTCGGCTGAAAATATAAGCTCCGCGCATTTGAGAACGCAATAATAGGCGCGTGTGAAATCACCATTCCGTGAGTCACACTCCTCGCCATAAGTTTTGCAATAATTGCTCGAATTTTTACACGGATTTAGATTCTACGATGTTTGATTGTACACATTCAAGAAAATCTAGTTGTTTCAAAAGTTGCATAACATAAAGAAGAGCAAATTTGTTTTTCGTTATTTTTTAATATATATTTAAGTTTGTTGTACTATCTGTGATCTGTGAAAGTTCAAACATGCTTATTTGTTAGAGAATCATATGAGTTTAATCAAAAAGTCATGGAAAATTTCATTTTACAATAACTTAAAAAAACTTGGATTAGGTAACGGAAGAGGCATAGCCGCGAGATTGACGTAGCATTTGAGATGTATATAAACATTAACTGATTTGACTCCGATTTGCAAGGAAGTAGTCTTAAAAGCTCTTTAGATATAATTTAGACTCAGTAGAACGGCTGATTTTGTATGGGGAGAGTTGGCATCACTGGGAGTGCGATGCGGTGTCCTGGTGCTGCTCTCAAAAAGTATAATTTTAATGTGTTGTTTGATACGTATAGTTAGGAATTTGGTTGAAATAGTTATTTTGAGTGATAGTGCAGGTGTGGCAAGTGTGTGTTTAGTAGTGAGAGTGCTACTTATTGAATAGTGTTGATTCGCAAAACTGAAAATGTTCAAGCGGCGGATACTGTGAGTTTTCCGCCCCAAAATTCAACGACGTTAACCTGTTAACCGATCGAAGCGCCGTCTGCATGTAATTGTCGGTGTTGTCGGATTTCTATGGAATGTGTGAAAGTGTACAAGTCGATCGTATCATTCAGACTGAAGGTCTAGGGTTGGTCTGGAGCGGACCCATTCGCGAGTGTTTTTATTTTATTCTTTCAGTGGTCGTGTTTCATCTCGCGTTGCTGACAGCAGAGCGAGCAGGAGAAAACTGATACTGATGAGATCGTTCCTTGGAGTTTTTTTTTTGTCGTGAATAAGACTTACCTTACTATGTGGCGCCTTTTCAAAATTAGCCATATGGAATAATGGGCAGAACTTAATCGTGAATATCTCGACTTGTATTAATGGCAGCAACATAATTCTTTCACTATTTCATCAAAAATATGATCAGGAATTTAGTATAATTTTTTTGAACAGTGGGAGATAACCACAAACAACTCAAGGACGACGATTTTGAGGTAGTCAGGTACATATCTTCAACAAAACGTTATAAAAGGGGAACCGTGGTCGAAAATCGATTGCATCAGCTGCTGGTCGTTTGCATTGGAGAGGAACAAAACACGAAACGAAAAGTGGACAACATTTTATAAAATCAGCCGTTCTAATGGCTGAACTATTAAGATTACTTCGTTGCAAATCGAAGGTAGAAATCATCAGTTTAGTGAAAATCCAAAATAATTGAATTTGCTTCGTGCACTTTTCACTGTGCGAAAATCGTTCGAGATAAATGTTCCGAACTGTGCTAAATATCGTAGAGAATTCCACAATCTGGTATTTCTAAAAGGCAGAAATGAATCCTGTACAGCATCTTGATAGTTTCTTTCAATGAAGTATGCAAATCCGAAATGAGATAATCGACGTCAAAAATCGTTTAAAATTTTAGTAGTGAAAAGGGGTTGTTGTTCGCAATTCACACAATCGATCAATTTTCAATTCGAATTCGAAAGTGTAAGGAAATCGTGTCAGTTTTATTCGTACGCACGACATCCAGTTATGTCTCTGACATTACACACCCGTACTTTTGTCGTGAATACGACTTACTTTACTTTTGGATGCCTTTTCAAAATTAGCCATATCGAAGAATGGGCAGAACTTAATCGTGAATATCTCGACTTGTGATGACGGTAGCAACATAATTCTTTCACCATTTCATAAAAAATATGATCAGAAATTTAGGATAATATTTTGAACAGTGTGAGATAACCACAAACAGCTCAAAAATTATATTTTCTAAAACTTTGAAAACAACGCGGAAAACTCTTTACTGTTACTTGGGTTTTTCGCGCAAGGACGACGATTTTGAGGTAGTCAGGCACATATCTTCAACTGAATGCGTATAAAAGAGGAACCGTGGTCGAAAGTCGATCATTTCTTTATGTGCGTTGGATGGAAGCAGACGTCGTGGGAATGATTTAATCAACCAGCAGCTTCGGAGAGTGCACTTTCTGCGTGGTCAAAACCTCAAACGCACAGGTCGCAACTCTCATTCGCTTGCTGGCCATCTGAACGAGAAGACTGCCGTCGAGGGAGTGCAAAATTCATAACCAGCAAAATTCATAATCTGCGTACTGAAACTGGATTCTGGAACTATATACCGGTACTGATTTCAGTTTCGAAATTGTAGTTATAGAATTGCAACTGAATTCTGAGTGTTATTGGTTCTAAATTTAATTCTTGAACTCAGGTCCAGTTCTTTATTCCAGATTTCAATTCGGTTTTTCTTAGAACCATAATAATACTCACAAAGAATTATGCGAAATTTTGCTTTACTGTACTCTATACGGCCCATTTTTATTATAAAGAACTATCTAGTTATTTCATAATATTTATTTGCATTTCAGAATGTTTAATGTAACTAATCTGTAATTTAGTCTAGGCGCATCGTTTAAAATTCTAGTAGTGAAAAAGGGGAAAGTTGCACAATTCACACAATCGATCAACTACCAAATCGAATTCGATAGTGTCAGTTTTATTCGTATTCACGACATCCAGTTATGTCTCTGACATTACACACCCGTACTTTTTTGTATTTTTCTTACTTATTATATTTCTCCTGAGTATCGAAAATCAGGTTTTGTTGAGATCATATTTTTTACCAAAACACATCCGGATCTCTTTCCCTCCCTACTAACAAATCTCCTATCCCGTGATGCTCGTGGAGATACAGTGGTACTCGCGGTCTCTAGAAACAACGAGTATCGGACTAACATGTCTTCCTTTCTTTCAGTAGCACAGCCTTTAGTCGTAGCCAGCGTCGTTATTGATCATTTAATGAAAAATTAGGAGTGAGTGGGTATGTACAGTGAAAATGATTTGCTTCTCCCAAGCTTCATTTTCTTGGTTCATTGTACATTTCCACTCATTCGGTCAATCACGAAGTGCAACTACGGGCGATCTACTTCAGCTCAGCTTAGCTCAGTAGAACGGATGATTTTGTATGTTCTCCATCGTTATCCACTTTTCGTTTTCTTTTTCTGCAATGCAAACGACCACCAGCTGGATGACGCAAGCGCTCTTGTTTGAAGGAAAACTCACACTGCTGCATGTCCAACAGCAGATATGCTTACAGAAAAACTAGTTGTTGTTTTTCTGCATTTAGACTTGAGGAACGGAGCCTCATATTCGTCATTGACTGATGCACCAGTTGAATAAAGCCGGGTGTAGTTCCACTGTCCTTGCGAATACTTTCGTTTTGTGAAATTTTGAAAATGCACTCATGTAGGCATAGTAAAGCAAGACCTACGTCCTACGTCAAAAAATTCATTATTTCTTTTGGAAAGTCATTTCAATGATCAAATCGAACTGAATTATACACACTTGAACAAAAAAGGTGAGCGATAAACAAGAAAAAAATGGTATCAATCTCCTAATGGGCTCTAGCCATAAGCAAGATATTTGTAGATGCGGACTCAAACCCAAACTAAAAAGACGACCTAAGGTTCACACTGCACAGGTAAATCGAAGATGGTAGAAATTTCAAATAAAGACGGCAAGTTCATCCGAATGTCTTTAAAACTAACCCAAAACCAGGATAGCATTCCTTCCGGCCGGCTGGTTTGGCTTTGTAGGTCGAAGAAATGTTTAGAGCCCTTAACGTTACACACGCTACCTAGCCGGTTTACTCACTCATCCCACGGCAACTCTTCCATACTCATTCCTCGTCCAATGTCGGTCGTCAATTCGACCGTTCTTTTTTTTCTTCCTCCGATTGATTTTAATTGATTTACTGTATGTGCTAATAGACGCATAAGCGGTATAGCGAAACATATAACACCAGATTTATAACAGAACCATTCTGTTCGACAGCTCATCCGCCCCATAACTCGGTCGGGCAGCGGTCGGGTAAGCCGCCAGCGTTAGAACAGAGCGACGGGCGGTGGAAATGAGGCTCGCAGATTCCGCACAATCGGCCGGTGATTAACCGTTCTACCGTTTAGCGAGTGTATGCTGCGAAAGTGCGATCGAATCTTTTTCTGTTTGGTTTTTCCTCTTCAGTTTTGCTATTCGGTAGTTGTTCTTTGTTCGGCTGCCATAATCAGCGGACAGTGAAGTAGGTGTTGATTTTCGCTGAGCGTTTTTTTGTTGTTGTTGTTGGAACTAACAAAGCACAAACCCACATGTTCAACGGAAAGAAAATAAAACAATTCAAGTCGACTATTTAAAGAGGCAGCGAATCACGTTTTATGGGCGCAAACAACTCCCCGATTAACAATGAATTGTTCCGTCTATTGTCGTTAGTATTGCTTGTTACATCACAATGAGCGTTATTATTGAAGTAATCGTTTCGGATATTGTATGCATAACAACAAGCTCGCAGTTAAGGTCGATTCAGTTCGTAACCGAGGCAAGTTGTTCCGAATAGAAAAAAAAATGAAACAAATTCACGTAGCGCGAAGAACGGCGACCTCCGACGGTGCCGATCGAAGTCTCCGATCGAACGTCTAGCAATATCCGTACCCAGCGGGCTTAATTGGAATTTAATTTGTCACTTTCGCTTATTTTTCCGCCGTCCAGTTCCTTCGAATCGCCATTTCTTCGAATCGAATGCTCGTCTTCCCTCCGATTTGGCGGCGAGTATCGCACTGGTCCCGGCCTAAAGTCACTGATCGTTCACTAATAGCCCTTTTACTGATGCAAGGGTAAAAATGGAAGAAAAAAAAAGCGAAATGGTCAACCAGTCAGCCATTCAGCGTAGCGCATCGGCCGTGCAAATTCGAAACCCGACTGTGCACACTGTGGGTTAGACTGTCAATGGTTATGGTGAAAAATTCTAACACATTGATTCGTTTCCTTGATACGTTGATAGGTGCACTGTGTGATATCTGCCTATAGAACTGGAAGGAATCACTCCGTACATCAAGTTTAGTGAAACTACGTCTTACCTTAACAGCGGCTTGTAGTTGAACGAGACCGATGTCAATTCGCGACCTAGAAGGAACGGTACTTTTTCACTCAATTAAATTTAATTATTTCTCTGTTTGCTCATTTGATTTTTTCAGCGTTGAAGTACTAAAAAGATTAAACGACTTCTATTTAGTTTTTAAAATTTATTTTGCGGTACATCATTGCTGGTATTTCGTGAGTAAAAAGCGGGAAAAAACTCCTCTTCCAGCACTAGTAATCCGCATAGGTAAGACAATATTTGAAATGTTATGATCAAACCACTACTCTTAGTTATTTTAATGCGGCAATCCAGTGCATTACAATACAGAGGAAGGTAATTGAGATTTATTTAAGAATTTTTTTCTTTGAATATTGTAGGTCATGGATCTGAAAAGTTGCTCGAATGGGCTTGCAAAAACACTTCATGACAGTGTTTGTAATTCTGATGAGAACAGTGTTATGTTCCAGATTTAGTATATCGATTCAATCCCTCCCAAACAAGTAAAATAAATGATACGTAATATCGATTCAATGATTCAGAATCGAGTCAGCGAAAATTACTTGGGTGCAATTTACATTTCTCTGATAATAAATGGTGTTCCCCCCAGTAAGTATTGAATATTGTTCTAGCTCAAATTCACACAATTGTAATTCGTATTCTGTTCTCAGGTTTGAACCTCCCAACTATGCGAGTAATTCTGAGGACCTCTTCTGTACCCGCTGCTTCCTGTCCCTACTAAGGAGTTGAGCTGTAATTTTATCGATTGTCGTTTAATGCGTGTCGTCAATTTGTAAACTTATATATTTATGTATTTATTAAATTTATTCATCTGACAATAAAATGAACTTAATGAACAAATGTCAAATGCCCTTCAAACATGATGTTCCATCAATGATTCAAAACAGCTATCACATGTTTGCATTTTCCAAGTACATGCAAATAACCAAGCAGAGCGTTAACTGCTAGTGCAAACTTTTATTGTATGCAGCTCGACACTTGGAGGATGACTGTAGACAAGTCGAAAATAAGCCAAATCCATCATTGTAGATCCCATCTACTCCAACTATCCGATCGGATTCCTCCGGCAGCGTAGCTAAAAACTTCCGACAAATTCATCAACACAGTGCACGTAACACCTTTTGAAGGCTCCTGAAGATGAATAGAAAAATGCATTATTTTCACATTTAAAGTGAACACTTCGACGAAAAAACTACAACACAAATAGAAAACATGCAGTTTCAATACAATTCAAAGAATTTTCAAAAAAAAAGCAGTAGATTTTCATTCATGAATATTGTTCTGGAATTATGTTTACTTTTTTTCGCATACCGATCACTTGTTTTTTACATGGGAAAATAGACATCACACAAAGCGATTTTTTTATACTCATTAACGGAATTAGTATCTTCGAAGATTTTAAGAAACACAGGTACTTACCAATTCAAACAGTGAAATTAAATTTGAAGAAAACGGTACGTTTGAAAATTTATCACTTTTTTCTTTTGCTTGTTTACTTCCACTTCACACACATAAGCTGTCAAACTCAACTTCGTAGTCGCGAATCGCTGCTTGTTCTCGTTCGTGGTCAAGGATTGCTGCGCCAAATATTGATAAACGCATGGCTGTCAAGTACAAAACCCTTCAGACACGTTGATCATTTGTATAGTGTTGTCGTTTCCC
Organism: Malaya genurostris; assembly: GCF_030247185.1. Classification (NCBI taxonomy): domain Eukaryota; kingdom Metazoa; phylum Arthropoda; class Insecta; order Diptera; family Culicidae; genus Malaya; species Malaya genurostris. The sequence continues at coordinate 288,219,358 of NC_080572.1, forward strand.
TATCTCACACACTGTAAGAACAGTAGTGAGTAAGATGCTAACTAGAAAAGTAGAAACTGTAGCGAGACAGAATGGATGACAGAATGGACATCTAATTATTTGCTTTTCGTCCTCAACTAGTGTTTTTTTATGAAATTTCTTTCACCTGCTCACAATACGATGTATGAAGGAATAGGCTCGGTTAGCTGTAGTTCTGAATTCACTGAATATCTGGACTTAGAAAATCAGTTTCACATCGGGAATGTTTCGTTGAACAGTCAAAATAAAAAATTTAGGAAGATATATCCGGGTTCGGTTCCAGGAAATAACATTTTGTTCCGGAATGTTTTGGACACTCTGTTCGAACCTTATGATTTTATTCCGCTCACTTTTTATTGCTGAAACATCTTGTGTCACTATTTTTAGAGAAAACAATAAAAGAAATGGTTTACTTATAATCCTTTTTAGCATTATTCTTAATCAGTTAACGATCCCCACAGTTTCAATACATCAGTATATATACTCTGATTTGCAATTACCACTCGAACCATTTGTAGTACTGTTCTGTTATAGTTTTGCAGCAAAATACTGTTCAAAATTACTTAAGCGTGCACATCCAACTGTTTTATCGACAGTGTCAAAAAGGAAAACATTATAAACGTTTTGCGTTGCTCTGTTTTCATTCATTTAACGTTGATATCAACTCTATCGATGAATGTAAATCTAATGGATTTGATTGTATCCTAGAGAAAACCTACTGATTTATCTAATTTAGCTAAAGCTGTATTTGAGTTGATCATGTATTTTTTCTCATAATATATTCCACATTTGTGTCACTTTACATAAATTACAAACCTAAGTAGTTTATTGTTTATTGTATCTTTTATGTATTCGACGAACTAATAATTATTAAACCAAACGTGTAGTTATAATCCAAGAATTTGAATTGACCCAAACTATTTCTGAATTCAATATACACGAGAAGCAATAAGTTTAATATTTACATTTAACAATGTGTATGATGTATCACGATGCATTGGCTGCTATACTGGTAGGGAAAAAATAGATGTTATGTCCCATAGAAGATAGAACTACTCTAAAATGTGGATTTTAATTGTACCGAAAGTTGTTTAACACAATCGGATATATAACCATGATGTGGTTTTTTAACACACCCTCATTTAAACTCATCACCCTGTAGTTCCAGAAGCGGAAGTCGGAATCGGATAGAGGTTGTTTATGAAAATTTGATTTGGCCTTTTTTAAGAAAACGATTGAACTTGGAGAAACGATTCGATACTGGAACAATAATTCGAAAATCGAGAGATGGCTGGACCGATTTCGATCAAACTAGTCGCAAATGAAAGGTCTTCCCGTCACCCTGAACGCTATTGAATGGTTTTGAGATCGGATGTTTACTTTTTGAGTAATACGAAGTTTTATGTCAAAATTTTCAAGTTTTTTGACAGTATCTGTCACAATTGACCTTGAAAACAGAATATATTTTCAGACTTAGATTCCGCACGGTAATACCTATCCAACAAACCATAGATTGTTAAAATCTGTCCATTTTTAACGGAGATATCGAAATTTTCGTGTGAACAACTTTTCCCCCTAGTAGTAGGAGTTTGGAGCGCTGCCTGGCAAAGAAATGCTTGGGAGCAACATAAAACACGATTTTTCATACTGTTACATACATTTGTTTCTAAGTACCCAAAAAACTGTGTACAGCATGATATTTTGCCTCGGACCGATTTTAGCACGGTGCGTTTTTGGCAACATAATCGCTCGAATATGCCATATATAAACCAGAAGATGACCAGATTCCATAATTATATTGATTTAAACTACTTACAGCAATAAATGCTGGAATAACATAACAGCCATATACCATTCGAATCAGTTCGTCGAGACCAGCAAATGCGTGTGTGACAAGTAATTTCACTTAATTTTTTTCGGAGATGACTCAACCGTTTTCTACAAACTCAGAATCATATGAAATGTCGTATACTCCCAAACAAGGTTCCCGAATTATGTTTGGTTCCGAGCTCTGGTTCCGGAACTACAGGATGATATGTGAAACGAAATTAAAACTGTGTAACTCATTTTTCTCGCTGAACCGATCTAAGATTCAAATGAAATCTAAGCATCATCTAAGATTCAAATGAAAAGTTTTAAGATTCTATAAAACATCTTTTTTTTTCAATCAGATCCAACTTCCGGTTTCGGAGATAGAGGGTGATTTGTATAAAAATGTCTATTTCACATAACTTAATCAGGTTTATCGGGTTAGCAGATTTGGATAGTCGATAACCAAATATACTTATTTCATTTTTTGTTGTATCCAGTTTTCATTTCGGAAGGCACCCAAAAATTTAATTCGCACTACGATTTCTCAAAGATGTCTACATTGATTTTCAAACATTTTGAAACAAATGTAAACTATACAGCTACTCAGGTGAATTTGTCTGACTTCGGCCGAATTTCGAATTCCGGTTCCAGTATCGAAACGTTTCTCAAAGCTCAATCGTTTTCTAAAAAAAAAAGCCAAATCGAATTTCAGAAAAAAAAGTTGATGATGATGAATTTTTAAAATTCAAAGCGATATAGAAAATGACAATCCCGAAAAGCTTTAAAGTTGGACTCAAAAATATTTCAATTTATTTGTCTTATGGCCATACGAATCGGTTTGGGTTATGCTGGTTCCTGAATACCGGCTCTGGAAGTACCTTAAATTACTCTAAACTCAAAAGTGGAAATTACTTCGACATGTCATGGATATAATCGATTGTTACACTTTTAGAATCAAATTCGATCTGATTTGCAGTTTCGACATAACAGAGTAATGAGTGATTAAAATCTCAAATTGCCGCTTAAAACGACGGTCATTGAAATAATGAAAACTGAAACACCGAAAAATATTCATGCAAAAACACATGCGGATTGATAAAAAAAGGTATAATCTCACTGCTAGGTGGATTAAGCACGTTTTTCAACGAAAAACGGCATTAGATTCAAATGAAATTTCTTGTAATCCCACACAAAGTTCCTGGATTTTATTCGAATCCGACTTTCGGTTCAGAAATGTGGAAAAAAAAAAATGAAATAACAAATTCAGATTCAGATTGTGGTGGGTATTGTCTGATGGTGCCTTTTTGCCGCGATATTTTTTCCGATATGCACGCTGAGTTAACATAATGAAACGACTGTTTTCGATGTAAAGTGTCACTATTTCAGCGCGTTGTTTCTGAATTGACGTTTCCAAAATATATCTGATGCAATCGTTCGGTTGGTAAATGTGAGAGTTATTCAGCGTTTACATACCGACATAAAAGATGGAGCACCCTGTATGCGCTGGTACGGAAGAAGAAAACACGACGCCGTCTCCGCGAACAAAGTACACAGCGTGCTGCGTTCGGTTTTAAGGATCAAGAGTAAACCAAGATATCTTGTGTTGGTAAGTTGTGTATTACGTACATTTTTTTTGTACGCATGTCATAGATCTATGTATTCATATATGCAGTGCATCCAGTTTATCAAAGTGGCTTGCACGATTGAGTTTCAAACAATCTTTTTCTTTTTTTTATTCTCAAATGAATGTTAAGACTGACTTTTTGGATGAAATATCAGTTTTGATCAATTTTTCATCAACGTTTGATGGAAAATTGCTTACAATTTATGAATATAGATTCTAATTCCCTGATAAAAAAGTTAGCAACACTGCTTCAATGCATTTGTATTAGATTGCGTGTCAAATAAAAGGTTCCTATTTTGCGGGTTTACTCATAGAAGGTACGTACATCTTCATATCCCAAAAAATTCTGCAAGAGGTAATCCATATATTAATGTGTTTGTTGCTAATCAAATGTGTTAGTGGAAGTAAGCTGAAACTGAAATAATTTTCTCGGGCAGTTTTAAGGAAAACGGAAAAATTTTAGCCTAAGATTTTCGCCTTGCTTGAATTACAATTTTAAGCAGAATGAACTGATTTGTTTATTGTTCAACCATATGGAAGATTTATTGATTAAAATCAGGAAAAGAAGTGCCGGAATTTGTTTTTACGCGCATATTGTTGATACGCGGTAAAGAAAACGAAAACCAACACCGACTCAAGCGCAGCAGATTTTCGAATGCGTCACAATAGATTGAAGTTTATTTAAAAAGACATGCGTCGGACTTCCATGCTTCGTGATGTACAGGAAATTTAAAATAAATATAATGATAACAGTAATAGTGAACATCCAAACACAATCACAAACATAATTGCTTTGTACGTTATAACTATGACAATATTCGTTCATGTATTAATAACATCAAGTTACAATATGAACAGAATTGCGGAATTTTTCTGCGTATTCAGTGGTTCCTAATGTGCGAAAGTGACAATCAATGGAAGTAAAAAAAATATTTTGTGCGGACTGTTTCACATGTTTTCTTCCTTGTATTGTTGCCATAGTATTTACGAACATTTTCCGAAGATTATCGACGCTTTTTACCGAAGAATCAATCAAATATTACACTATTATTGAGTTTACTGGTTCCCGGTTACTGATTCAACATTTCTCAAAATATATGAAATCTTTTTTTGAATCGATTCACTGTTTATAAAAATAATAAGTTTGTACGTTCTCTTCCTCGAAAATTATCATTATAAAATTAAGCATTTGTCCAGGTTCAGATCCGTACCCAGCATTTCATTTCGGGAGGGGCCAGTTGACTTCACCAGTTCCGGAAGCACCGGAAAAAGCGGTCTTAAACATCGGAATAGAACTCACATTTATTTCCCAGATATTGTTTGGCCTATTTCACGAGCTTATATTCAAATCAAAGGTGTTATTATTTCATATGATATTTAATTCAATCGAGATTCAACTTCTAGGTGCGGAAATACAGTGTAATGTGTGTTAAAAATTTCAAACCGTCATTAGAAGTAACGATGCAGCAAAAAATAGAGAAATTTTCTCTACTTGATCCCAAACTGTTTAAATTTAAAGGTTTTATTAGCTGGTTATTATACAAATTGGCTTGGCTTCAATGGTTTTCCGGTTTGCGCGGTTCTGGAAGTAGCGTTCAAAAACTCCAAAACAGAACACACATAGATTTACCTGAGATGGCTAGGCCGATTTTCATGACGATAAGATGGATACAAATGAAAGGTTTCATCCGAATCCGGCTTCTGGTTCTAGAGATACAGACTCAAAAACTTAAACTGTTATATACGTTTATGAGCTCGCGATCGAGAATGATACTCACGTTTTTAGCAGATTTTTTTTCCATTTGGAAGTGTAATTATTGAGCATTTGAATAAAATTGGTGACTGTGCCCGAGATCAGATTACTATATTACATTTCACTACATTACAAGACTTCATAATGATGCGATAGATTTTGTAAGGTGATCGGATCGGTGATTGTAAGCTGCCTCACTCTGAAAAATATCTTCTAAATTTGTAGTTTATATTAGTTGCTGACCTTACAAGCTTACTTTGGCTATACTGCATTCGGTTTCAGGTTCCAGAAGTAGCAGTCTCAAATTCCAAAACGAATCTCACATCAATTTGGGATCAGATAATAGTTCTAGGAAGCCAAACATGTTTAAGAAGTAGGCTTGCGTTTGTTTTTATTTGCAGAATCTTTCCGATCATCTAGTACAATTTTATGTCGTTTTTTTTTGTTCCGGTTTTAACCTCCATTTAATGTAGTTTTGACCCTGTCAGTGGTAGTGGAGTTTTGATCATCATGAAACTCTTAAAACCAATATCTTAAGTGTAATCTGTAGGATCAACAGCCCTATCAGAATCAGAACCGATTGGCTCAAGTGTCACGTTCCCCTAGTTATTTGGAGGTTTGTGCCTGTGTTTTCAAATCCATCTTAACAAAACCGCTATTTTTTACTAAAGTGTAATGAAAAACTAATCTGATGATCTCGTTTGCTTAACGAATGTGTCTCATTAAACCGAAAGACTTGAGCCCCATTTTAAGAAACGAACCCTTATAAACAATCAATTCGTGTTGAACAAAACATAAAACTTGATTGAAGTTCAAATAATGACCAGGCAATTTTTATGCTGACCAGTGTGAGTCTCCCGGAACGTGCAATCAGTCGAAAAGCAGAAACAACCACCATTTACAGAAGAAGAAAGCATATCCACCTCTACTGTGATCGGTCTGCTGGTGCTGCTGCTGCTGCTGCTGCTGCAGCACTGCGTCTTCAGCGTCTTCGTCGAGGTCGCTTTGGGCTGGCTGACTCCGGCTGAGTCAGTTTACTTTTACCACTCGGAGAAATCGGATCTGTCTGTCGGATCTGCTGCTGGTCGTGCTCGTAAAACCATTTTCTTTTTTCTTCTGTTTTCTGTTTTATTGGTGTGTTTTCCTCGATCGCCGACCATTGAAGTTGAACACCGGTACCGGTACTAGCGCAAGCGAACGAGTGAGTGTGCGTTGACTGGCTTTCGCAAGACCCCTGAAGACCTTCCCGTTGGTGCTTTGGGGAAAAGGGGGCAGCCGCACGAAACACTGTGCATAGCGAGGAACCGTAAATTCCGCACTGCCGTACGTAGAGTAACACATACGCACGCGCGATCATCGTTGATCGCAGCGAGAGTTGCCGCATCGAGGAAAAGAAGAAAATATTTTCACCTGAAAAAAAGAGAAAGATGAGCGGTGGAACACGATCGCCATATGTGCGAGATCGTGATGGCGACGTCGCTTACGTGTCTGGCTGAAAATGTCCTGTGCAAGTGCAACTGTGTGACAGTGCCCAAATAGGATCAAAGTGAAAGGAGGCTGCTGCTGGAAAGTGTGAAAATTCCATAAGCATGAATCCTCGATTGTAAGGTGTAGTATTATGATCAGTGTAAGAGTGAGAGGATCTCGGCTGGAAAGGAAGCCAAAGTCATAAAAAAAGGCACCCAAGGCGTTGAGATTATTTTGCTGCTAAGTTTTATGCAAATGGGGTTGGTGTTGGTGGTGATTACTGTGCTGTGGTGAGTGTGGTGACCGAAAGTGAAAGAAGGGAAGCATAAACAACAGAAAGGGAAGTTGGTCGCACAAGAACGATCGAGAGACGACAAGAAGAGACGACGATCGCTGCTGATCTTGAAGTAAAAGTGAAACTACACAAAAGCAAAGGAATTCGATCGGATTCGATTTGTACACGCCAGACTTAGGCATCGGACATATACACATATACGGGTCGAACGAAAACAACAAAAACGAACCCGAAGATTTGATTTCTTCACGGAATAGACACCAACCAAGAACAGGTACGTTGTAAGCCGACACAAAACGAAAACAAGAAAAAAAAATATTATCATTTATAGGTCAGTAAACGACTTCAGGTGCGCCCGGTGGTGGAATGGGAATGGGAATGTATGCTGGTACGCAAGTGTAAGTGTGATTATTGCTGTGAAAAACTAGCTTTTTTTATCGTCTTCGACTCGTTTCATCGTGCAGCCAACAACCGCAGGTTCATTGGTTTCGGGCTGGTTTTGCCGTCTTTTGCTTGGTATATCCGCTTGGTTTTGCGGTGCGAATCGCGCAGTCATACTAGTCATCAGGAAAACATTTTTGTTTCGCTACGGAGTGTATGTTACGAAATGGTCTAGTTGATGATTGTTCGGAAAATTTTTTGTGAAACCTGCAAAGTTTGAAATGGAAAACGACTAGTTTTCAACACTAGAAATTCGCCGAAAACATTTGTGACTTTGTTCAGTCCGGATAGAGTTTCGCAGTTGACTAACATTAGTGTTTTTATGGTACTTCTGCAATACTTCAAAATTTCATCGTTCTTATTTATAAAAGGATTTATTATTATACAGGACACCTGTTCGAGTCCAAACAACTGATAAATCAGCCCCGGTTTGGAACAGGTTCTTAGTGTCAGAAGGGTCGTAGCTCTACCTCTAGCGATTACCCGGCACGCTAAGAATCGGTTTCGAAGTTTATTCCAAACAGAAGGTCACGTTCCACAATGGAATGTAGCACCAAGACTTCTTCTTTTTGTAGTCATGTTCCATATAACTTGACACTTGTGGTGCTATTCGTGTTTAGATTCGAGTATAAATTCTCTAGGAGAGCGGTTTTCTATTAAATTTGGCTTTTGATTCTGGGTCTGATCGTTGCCCAATGTTCAGTATAAATACACTGACACCGGGAATTGACTAAGACTAGACCTGACAACTGATTCATTCTTCGTTGTTCTTCTTTTCGTCGCCACGGTCTTCCTGAAAAATATGAACTGCTGCAGCCGAATTCCGGTAACAAAATTTCTTGAGAGGAATGGAATATTTCAAAGGGATCACGCATATTTCTCATCTTGGAATTCCCATCTATTTCAAGAAGAAATTTGTAGACACTTGTCAAAGAAAAAAAAGTTCAAGAGGAAAATTTTTGACACCTGAAAAAGAAGAAGCGAATAACTTGCTCTTCGAGGTTTTTGTGAAATAAATTCTGAAGAATAGTTCTTATAATGATAAAATTCAAGAGCAATGGAGGAGTTATTTGTGCAATACTATCAGCAAAAGAAGAGGTGCTAATGCCGGAAAGATATTACCAAACCGTTCCAAAATACTGGATGACAGTTTTGAGAAGTTATTGCTTGTTAGATCAGCCTTCTATCTATCCAGCAGAAAATCACTAAAACACATTTTCGCTTTGCTTGAAATCAATTTTATTTCTTTCTCATCAATTGTTCGGAGTTCGTCTCGAAGAAAAACCAATTTTGTAAAGAAAAAGACATTATAAGATTTTCTTCTCTTAAAGAAAATTGTGATAAATCTCTTCTGCCACCGGAATTCGGCTGCTGGTTACACTTTTTTTGCACAGAATCTCGGCAAAATGATCGATCGCTGATTTCGTGTTCAGGCACGTATTCACCTATCTTGAGTGCTACATCATCAATCTCGTATCGGAACTGAAAACTACACAAAATCCCACTGAAAAACAATTATATGAACATATTTCAGCCAAGTGGACCATTCTTCACAAGGTTAATAAAGCAAAATGAAGAATTAGCATAAACCTGCTTCAAATCTATTTCGAGATTCAATACAGTTCGAAGCTTTCTCTGAATATAGAAAAGTATGCTCTTTCATTTTTCATCGTGAACGTATAGATTCAAATAAGAATCGAATCCAATCAACTCTTACACATTTACACAAAACTAGTTTTGTGAAAGACTTGAAAGGAGTGCATTGTTTTGGTGAGTTGCAATGCAACTAAAAACCAATTGTAAGGCCAAAATCTTGCTAAGTTGTTAGTTTGTGCAAAAGGTGTTATAAAAACGTCAACAAGGATATAAAAACTACTTGTCAAAAGCGAAATTTAGTACAGCTGTCATTGCTGAATTTTTTACATAACCCTTATGAATTTTAAATAAAACTTAAAGGCATTGCAATTATTACTTGGGTATGTGCTATATGTACATATTATGAATATCCTTATTAGTATCACAGCAAATTATTCCTTCGATATTTTTTCCATTTTTTTTGTGAAAAATCAGAAAGACTTCAACAAAAATCATTGCCTCTCATACAAGGCGAACGGCGCACAAAAGGCCACAGATATACAGTTTGATAAGCAGGATTATTATACATTGTTTGTTATTATTTGAAGTTCTAACAACTAATTATATCAAATATATAGTTTTATCTACTTGAATCGACGCGATCTGACCATAGTTTGCAGAGTTTTATTTTGTGTATTTAACACTGCTATACAGAAAACAAATACGTAGTCCTACGTCAAAATGTGCGCCTCTAGTGCAGTGAATACTAGAACACAAAACTACGCACACTCATATTTAATTAAATTTGGTCCTCCCAATAGTAAATTTTCCGAAATGACAACCCGTCTCAGAGAGCAAATTTTTGGTGGAAAGGAAATCTTCTCAATGAGCAAATCAATCACGAAAATTGTCCTTTTTATCCGAGCTAAAGTATAAAAACACGCACTGAAGAGTTAGATTTTTTTTTGCTTTTGAAAAATCTAATTTTTGCTCTTTAGGGCATGTTCAGGAGTGTTTTAGTTCTAGATGCATAATTTATGTCAGTTACAAAATTTAAACCTGAATTCTATAACAAGTAAAACTGGCAGCCCCAGCAGTGTTTTACTCGTGTTTCAAATATGCAAAAAATAGAACGGCATCATAGACCAGTTTTAAATTTGACAGAAGAACTGGTCGAATAAATGAAATTAGAACGGCTTGCTGAGGATACGTTTGTTCCAGTGTCTGTTCTATCATAGATCTTCCATATAGAACTTATAGCTGCTGAATTTGCTCTTAAAAGGGTTCGTTGGTTTATTCTCGAAAAACGATCGCAGTAGGCGTGCGTGTAAGACGTGCAAAATGTTCACTCCCGTCAACATTTTTCGAAAATTAGTTTTTTTTTCATTTTCTTGGAAAATAATGTCGTTTTCGCTGGAGAAAACTGATACTGACCCAGGCTAGTTTCATAAAAGAACATTTTTCACGAAGCTGTGTTGGGTTCGCACTTAGCAACGGGGGTTTGAGAAAACCTGATATAAAAACCGGGTTCGAAACTGATTCGATTTTCAATTCAACAACGTTGAAACTAGGTTCGAAACCGGCTTCAAGCAAACGGTTTGACATCAGTTAAGGTGGAAACTGGGTTAGGTTTTGGCATCAAGCGAAAACGACATAAGAAAAATACTTCTTAATTATTTTGATTCTGTACTGTGTAGTGGAAATAAATTAGACGTGTGATTCGCATTGCGATACCTGTGTCGTATTCAAACGGACCTGTTTCTCTTCTGTGTGCTGAATGATTGGAACTAGTGATCATGCACGGGTAAAAATCTATTGCCGGTACCATGATTTTTGAATCATGAACCATGGCTTCTTATGAAACTTCATGAGAAAAATGATTGATATCATGAAAATTTTCATGAAAGATGTGTTATTGTTCATGAAATCAATCGTTTCGATCATTAAATCATGATGTATTATTCATGATAGTCATGATTCATGATTCCATGATTTTTAATCATGATTTCGGGAATAGATTTTTATCCGTGTGGAAATTGGATACCCGGTTTGCTAAAAATTTGACAGGTTCCATCTCCATTCCTGCTCAAATCACCAGCTCCGCGACACCTATGAAAAAGAATTATTAGTCATCGTCCTTTCGTGAAGTAGGTAAAGCATCAACACTTCCTTTCCTCCTTATCCCCAATCCTTCACTGTAAACGATGGAGATGGGGGTGGCCAGCAATGATGGCATGATGCTGTTGAAATGCTATAAATTCCCAATACTGTTTCCTAAGTAGTAGAGATGGTCGAATTTCGAAAAAAAAATCGAATTTGTACCCGAAACCCGATGCACTTTGCCGAAAATTAGTAAATCTATAAAACGTATCTCGGAAAACATAATATTGATCACTGAGTAATCAGCAAAATTGTGGTAACAGTGATGTCAGATTGATTAATCACACTCATTGACTTGTCTCTAGAAAATTCAGCACCTCGAGCGTGTCAATGACACTACTCAATTCAGGGGATGTTCAAATCAGGGAAAATTGTCAATTTTGTAGCTATCCGGAATCTAATGATGATGTTACCCATAATTATATGCTTTAAAGGAACTTGAACATCCATGATTTTTGTCCTGTTGTTTGTTTAAATGTATTTAAATTTGTAGCTTTTGGAAATCTAAGAATGGGCGTATCAAGAAAACATGTAAATCCCGAAAGTGGAAGAATTGACCATTTTCATAGATGTGAACTTTTCAATTCAAGTAAATTAATAAAAACACAGACAGACGGTATTTCGAATGCTATTTGCAGTGTCTTTGAAGTCTGTTGACCAAACTCTGAATAAATGTGCTTTTCTTTTATTCTGTATGAATTGGACTTGAAGATGAAACATGATTTAACTTTTCAAAAAACAACTCAATCGATTCACCATCATTTTAGTTTAACCAACTTTTGATGGTAACGGCCTTTATTTACTCTTTTTGCCATTTTCATATAGAAAAGTTTGCAATCACGGTGAAAACAGACTTTTGAACCGAGGCCTGGAGTGTCATATACCATTAAACTCAGTTCGTCGAGTACGCAAAATGTCTGTTTTGTGTAGTTTTTGTGCACCCAATTTTCTAAGAGATAGCTGGATCGATTTTTCCATACTGAGATAGAAATGAGACGTCTTGTTCCATACGAAGATTTTGAATTATGTTTGATTCCGGAATTACAGGGTGATTATGGAAAAATTTCAATTTCAAACTACTTAGTCACATTCCTCTGAGATAGCGTGATCGATACATACAAAACTCCTTAATTTAATCTAGATCCGATTTCCGGTTTCGAAATGACAGGGTGAAGAAAGATAAAAATTTTATATCTTTACTCAAAGCGGCGATGCAGAAAACGTAAATAAAAATCTAAACTGGAGTCCAAACCATTTCAATCGGTAGTCATTATAAGTAGAATGGTAAAAAAATCGCTATCCTGGTTCTGAACTCGATAGTTCTACCGAAAGAACTAGTTCTGTTGAAACGTTCTCTCGTTCTTCTAAAATTTTGTTTGTTCCTCCGAAAAAAGTATGAGAGCCATAAACTATAATTTGTAGTAAACAAATTCAATACTAGTGAGTACTTTTTGGTATATATTTGTACCAATATTTATTATCTTTTGTGTACTTTTTTAAAGATCGCGAATGTATCGAATTTTTACCTTATCCTTAAAATCTATTCCAAAATACGCAGTTAAAGTGTACACTCTCCCAAAGAATTGAGTTACTTCCATTTCCATTGAAAATAATAGAGAACTAGCATCCTTCAATAAAAAACTCTTGCTCACTCATTTTATCTAGAAGAACTAGTTCTGTTCAACCGTTCGCGAACGGGTTGCCCATCTCTTGTTCAAATGAAAGATCTTATGACCCCACTGAAATTCATCTTGATCCGGGTTCAGGTTCCGGAATCACAGAGTAAGGAATATTAAAAATTATGTCTAATAACCGAAAAATAGTAAAGCTGTTTCATTTTCTCGGTTCTACTAGTATACTAGTTTCATCTTCAGCCACAACTTCGGGTCAGACGCATTTTTGACCCGCCCTTTTCAAAATTGGATCAACAGAATAGACCACCGCAATAAAAACGCTACCACAGACGTTGTTGAACCGAACGTTGAATTTTTCTAAGTTTGTAAAATTCCCTTAAATTCAGTAAAAAAAAGTCACACGCAGCTGAGCTTAAAACTGTAATCAATGGTTAACGGGATCGGTGTTTTTTATACCATAAAAAAGGTTAAAGAAATTTGTACAAATTCAACGAACATAAATATAGAACAAAAAATTCGATAGCGTCAATCTTGATGGCCCTTGACCTGCTGAATTTACCTTGTTCTTGGGATAAACAGAAAAACTCGTAGAACTGCACACAAGCGGAAGAAGAAAAAAAACTTTCGACCGTCTGCACCTGCTCTAAACCTCGTTGGTTTGGTTTTTCCCGATATTGTTTTTTGCCAGTAGAAAGCCACAACCAAAGCGCCTAGTACGTAGCTGTATGGCAGCGGTTGAGGGTGGCTTCATGATGGCAAGCACCGTATGGTAAGATAAGGCGAAAGCAAAACAGTAAACCATATTGGCTGCTTCATTATCATCGTAGTTGGCCGGTGCACCATCCAACAGCGAGCCACTTATTCGTTTATGTGTAATCATTTTATTTTGCCTTCTTTGTTTTTCTTGTTTTTGTTGAGTGTGCCACGACCGAATGGCCCCAACAACCAGCGAACGCGCGAAGTTGATAATGGTCGGAACGCGAGGTGCTGCCGTTTCCTATAACAGGCCTGGTTACTTTACTGGTTGCGCTACCAATTGCCAGATATCGGTAGGTTAAAAAGTGAAAGGGGTTAATATAGTTTGCTTCTGTCGGTCGGTCGTCGGTTTTTGGTTGCGGTTCGTGGGTCACTAAAAAGAAGGTTAAGATCGAGTGAAAACTGGTAACGATTGGTGTGTGTGTGGGTTGCTCTGCAGGTCATTCGTGGAGTGGACTGTTTTGAAAACCCAAAAAAAATAATCATCGAAACTATTGTTGGAATCCTATCAAAGAGCTGATTAATTTGATAGCTAGTTAGCGATCTAGTTTTGTCTGAGATAAGGTGGGAAAATTACATTTTTTTTCGACTATCTATAATACGGAACAATGATGACGACGAAGTCGAGGCGAGCGACGAGCAGGTGTGTTGTTAGACTCACTTCTAGAATCAACCACAATGACATTAGCGAAGAAAGTACTTTGGAATCTTTGGAAAATACCCCAGCCGTCAAAGTAAATAGCTGTAGGAAGGTAAACATCTTCAAAATGCTCATAATGTCCGTTTGCGAACTGAACTTCTTAGGCGCAAATTGAATACAAACTTGACCGCCCGAGGAAAAATGTATCGTTGAACCTAACAAAAAAAGGAATACCGCTAGAACGCCACACAGTGCAAATTTCGTTGCTTACACCTCGAATTTGATTAGCAGTAGTAGTCCTGCTTCGGTTGCAATAGGGAGGCTTCGCGTCAGGCATAAAAAAACAACGCATCGTTCTGCGTAGTATGAAGTTTCGCACAAAGAGGAATATATAAATATATGCTGTATAACATTTCTTTGCTTAGTAGGTACATGTCTGTGAACAAAAAAAGTGGCTTGTCCAGCTAGTTAATGACTAGATTGTAAAAACATATGGGTTCGCTTGCTAGATTGTCGCTTTTGCATTGTGTGTCGGTGCAATTTTCTACTGTCTGCTGCACACCGTGTGCGCTTGAGTATTTAAAATGGCAATTAGCTATTGAAGAATCAAATCAGCGTGGTCACCACGAGATAGTATGATAGTGATTCTTTTGACATATCTCATGTATTTGGCAAAATTTTGAACGTTTTCTTTCGTTTTACTTGAATTTGAACTAAAGCAGATAGTAAAACCTTACATATATGGATAATGATTTAAAACCGTCTTATATACTCGGATAAAGTTATCAGTTCCCATACAGATTTGATTTAGGTGTTAAAACATTAGCAAACAGACTAATAAAATCAATTTCGTTCATAATTTATCAATAAATAACCAACTCCTGCTACATCCGCTTCGTGCGTTGCAACTATGACAGTATACGTTCAAGTATTAATAACATCAAGTTACAATATAAACAAAATCGCTGAATTTTGCTGCGTATGCATTGATTCCAAATATGGAAAAGTGAAAATCAATGGAAGTGACAAAATATTTTGTGCGAACTGTTTTACATGTTTTCTTCATTGTATTGCTTCCACAGTGTTTACGAACACTTTCCGAAGAATATCGACACTTTTTACCGAAGAATCAATTAAATTACGTTGTGACTGAGTTTACTGGTTCCCGGGTACTGATTCAACATTTCTCGATCAAAATATATGAAATTTTCTTTTGAATCGACTCACTGTTTATGAAAATAATAAGTTTGTACGTTCTCGAAAACTATTATTGTTCGTATCTAAAATAAGTCTTTTAAGTAACTTTGAAATGAACATCATCTACTTCCAGTTAAAGGATATTTTTCAGAAACTTTTCCAAGGTAAAAATTTGTAGGTAGAGAAAAAATAGAAAATAGAATAGAATCAATTATCATGAAGGTATCTATTTGTCAATTTTATCATTTGCAAACAATCTAAGCGCTTAAAGCTTTTTGCTTTTCTCTATAGAGAGGTATTAGAATTGCTGGAACTTTCGAACGGAGCCTCGGAGACCTATAGTGTTATATACCATTCGACTCAGTTCGACGAGATCGGAAAATGTCTGTTTGTGTATGTGTTTGTACATATTTAGAAGATATTTGAACGCGCTCAATTTTCTCAGAGATGGCAGCACCGATTTTAACAAACTTAGGCTCGTTTGAAAGCTACTGTCGGCCCATTGATCAAGTTCAAATATCAAATGGCTGTGACTTTTGGTTCCAGAGATATGATGGTATAAGTGACGTAACCGACAAAACACTTTGATTTTTACCGCTCTTATACATATAAGGGTGCCAATATTTTGGGATCATCTCTAATTTCGTAAAGCACTAGTGTTCAAAATTTTAAGCACCTCGAAAAATGTCCTCATGCAAAATTTGGGCTAAATCTGGCATGCGTAAGAGGTGCTGTCCGGCGGTTAAGGTTTGAAAATTTTCAATCTTGAAAAAGCACCATTTTTTGATACCGAAACTCTTAAAACTGCATGAAAATTCGAGATTTAGTGTCATCTCAAAAAAAAAATTTTTTTGAAAAAATCAACTTTCTGGGACTTTCTATTTTCTTAATAATTTTTTAAGTCCCAAAAAGTCGATTTTTTCAAAAAAATTTTTTTTTCGATATGACACTAAATCTCGGCGTTTCATGCAATTCTAAGCCTTTTGGCATCTAAATTATTTTTTCGATGTCGAAAATTTCATGTACCCTAAAATTCTAAAAGTCATCAAAAATCTCGAGGACTGCTGTTGAACTACAACAAATGATACAAAAATTCGCTGATAGGTGCTCAAAAAATGCTGTGTCATATCATTCTATCGGACAACGGATCCTATCCAGTACGATGTAAGAATTTCGGGAATGTCCCTGACACTAATAAGACCATTAAGGACCTTTCCGCCAGCGGAGCACTCTGTTCATAGATCCGATAAACAGCGTGTACGAACAGCACGAGCCTTTTCGAACAGTCTACATCAGTGTTGGTGATTGCCGACAATTTGACAGAAGCTGCTCGATATTTCTCTAAATTGTATACAACATTTTCAATTCGGTAGAAGATGCTACAAGAATTCGTGTCTCTCAATGCATGAACTGTGAGAGAATGTTTCTACATTCCTTCGCTCCACTTCACGTCAGATGATACTTTTTATACAAATAAGCAAGTATAAACTACCAAATATAAACTAAATTATGTTTCTAATTGGTCACTTGATTGAGTTTTTACTTTAGTGCATCCACCATCATCTTTATTTTTGTTCTTATAATGGGTCAAAGTTTGTTTCATTTTTAATATAATTGTGCTCGGTCGTGCATTGCATACAACCAGACCCTGTCAGCTTAGAGCGATGTCAAGTTTCAGTTCAGCAACGCCATCGAACGGCGGCACATTTAACTTATTATGTCAAATGCATCACTCACTAGTGAGAGTGCTGCGAGCACGAACGATGCATGAAAAAGAAAACCGAATCTTTTTCTAGCGTAGAAAGTAAACAAACGAAGACGCTTGTTCAGCATTTGTGCAGGCAAATAAAAACATTTGCAATAGAAGTTCGATCACTTTGTGTATGTCGTATGTATAATAAAATCTCGGTTTAATCAAGGAACAGTGCAAAGTTGGGAATTATACGATTGTTGACCAGTTTTACAATGAGCCGAAGATGTGCTATTGATGGCTGCTTCAACGGATGTAAAGGTCCATCGCCGAAATCTATGTTTAGAGCTTCTGGAAACAAAAGGTATGGATAAGTTTTTATCGCTTTTTACTTCAAAATCATAACTTTAACTTTGTAGGAATTTTCGCGCTTGGAAAAATTTTTCACGTAATCCAGATTTCACCGTTAATAGTTACGTCTGTGCTGATCACTTTCGAGATGAGGATTTCTTGAATAGCAGAAATTATTCTCGAGGGTATGATTGTTCCATTACCAGTGCATTACTGTATTTTTTAATACTTTTAGCTTAAAACCATTTGTTACTCCAACTTTGCGTGGCCCTGCTCCAGCTAATGACATCCCCGTACCAGAGTTCAGTCTAATGAATATTTACGATAATCAAGGTAAAAATATTCTACAAGTTATAAACGTTTAATAACATTTATATCTTTCCAGTCGAATATCAGCCGATTCTGCTATTAGACGAAGAGGACGTCGCTGGCGAAGTTGTTATCGATACATTACCGGAAAAGATAACTTTGAATAACAAAAAACGAAGGACAACTACTGGAATCGAGACAATACGTCAGGATCACGACTATTTATTCGATAGTGAACGCTACATTACTTTGGCGTTAAAAGTTACCGAGCTTGAAGAAGAAAATTTACGTCTAAAGAAAGAGTTACGTATAAAAAATCAAATTTTGTGTAAGAAACAGGCAGCTATTCGATTAATGCGAAAGGATCTTCACAAACTTGACAAAGTGAATACCAACGTATCATCTGTACTACACGATACACTACTGATAGAATTACAGAAGAACAAAAATCGCAAAAAATATGGAGCACGTTATTCTGATGAAATGAAAAATATGGCTTTAGTTCTTCATTATTGCTCACCAAAGGCATACAGACAAATGAGGAAATTCTTCGCACTTCCGTCTGTTAGTATACTGAAACAGTGGCTGGCAAAGATAGAAATTAAGGACGGCTTCTCGACTAATATTTTAAAGCTACTGAAAATTAAGGCATCATGCTTGGAAAAAAATGAACGACTGGTGTCTATCTTTATCGACGAAATGTCTATCACAGAAAGGATAACATACATCGCGAATTCTAAACCAGACTACTTTGCCGGATTTCCATCTCAGTTGCCAGGACAGTTGGATACCAATATTAACATTCGTGCAAAATCTTCGTTGACTCTTATGATCAAAACAATAAAATCAGGATTCAAGCAAGCCATCGGATATTTTTTCTGCAGCAATCTGGACTCTAAGCAAATGAGAACTATTGTCGATGCTGCTATAGATGCAATACACTGCACAGGATTCATTCCAAAAGCATTAGTCTGCGATCAAAATTCGACTAACAGATCCATGTATAGTAAGGAATATAAGGTTACCGAAGAAATGCCATATATCGAGAAGAACAACGAGAAAATATATTGTTTGTTCGACGCACCACATCTTCATAAATCTATAAGAAACAACCTGCTAAAACATAATGCTGTGTACAAAGAAAAATTATGTTCATTTGAACATATAATTGACCTGTACTGGGAGGATATAAAAACACAACCACGATCTGTTCCTGGTCTTAAATATCATCATATTAAGATGGCCCAATTTGCTGAAATGAATGTTGGATTAGCTGCTCAAACATTAAGTCATTCTGTTGCATCTGGTCTACGAGCGTTCGTCAAAGCAAAAAAGTTACCAGAAGAACACCTCAACACTGCCGACTTTTGTGAGCAATTCGATAGCTTATTTGATATAGCAAACTCATCAACCTTCAATGAAACCAAGGTGAGTATTTGATGTTTTGTTTTCAGAAGTAATTTATAAATTTAATTCCAGGAGCTGAAGAGACCAATTCAGATAAATAGTGCTCACCTTAAATATCTCCAAGGAATGAAAAAAGCTTTACACAGCATGTATTTTATTGATAAACGATGCAAAGATCTTCAATTTGTAAGTACCTAGGTGAAATAACTCCTGTAAACAATAGAGCTGTAAAAAAAAGAATCTGTTTACATTCGGAAAAAAGTCTTACGAATCATTTGATGTTATTTGTGTGTTAGTATACTGAGGGCTAAAACCATGGCTAATCCATCTGACCCACGAAGCTTTCACTATAGATTTTCAATGAAGCCATTTCAGGTTATTTCAATATTGATGTATTTATTAATGTAAATGTACTTCAAAAAAAAATAAATAAATAAACAAAAATTGTTCATCAGCACACTTTTATGAAAAAATTATATTCAGGTAACACCAGAGCGCCTTTTCTGCAGTGTATCATTATTCCACAATTCTGTCTAAAATATTCATTTCGTCCTAAGTAACAATGAGAGATTCACTTTGATTACTTTCTCTTTCGATTATTGCGAAATATTTCTGCATTGTCGGTAATTTCTTCCGTGCGGATACAAATATGATAGCTTTAGTTATTATTACTGGTAAATAATTGGCGAGAAGGATTGCTAAGAGTACCGTAATAATAGAGAGAAAGTAAACAAAGAGAATCTGTCATTGTGACTTAAGTCGAAATGAATATTTTATACAGAATTTGAAAGTCGAGAACAGCCCCTGATATGACGTCATGTAGCTGTAGCCAGCATCATTCTGCAAAAACCAAAACAATGAAGAAGAATGGCTATCAAAAATTGGATATTACAAACTACTTGTTTATTCAGTACCCTTTACCGCACTTCCCCTCAAATTATCGATCAGAATATTATCACTACGATAAGCAAAACAAGATTTTATTCGATTTAAAATGCTCGAATGTTTGTTTACTATGCTCTGAGCGCTCTGATTGCCCACCAAATGCCCAACACTCAAGCAAATTGAGTAGTGAAAATCATAAGGCAAATCTTATGATGCATCAAAAATCACCAAAATCATAATTTCATAAGATAAATATGAAAAATATACCTCTGCAATATACATCTTATCTATCACTATTATAGTTTTCATACGAACAACTTATGAACTTCACAAGATATGAGAGAAGTTATGTTTATCATAGAAATTTCGCATAATGTTCCTAAATATTCCGTATGAATTTCATAAGGTGTTTTATTGGAATTCCTATTTTCGGGATTTCATAAGGCGGTCTTATGGTTCGCTTACGATATTCTTGTGGCTAAAAATCATACGAAATCATTATGAAATTCCATATATTTTTTGCCTGAGTGAAGATTTTGGCTATGATAGCACTTGCTTAAGCGCCTTATCCTTGTCACCAGGCTGGTCGAGAATTCGGGTATCATCAGGGATGCCAGGTTCACAGATAATTCTGTTTAACAAATTTTCAATTTTCTGCACAGTTTTTAAAAATGACAGATTTCTGAAATCGATCACAGATTTCTGAAACAGGTCACAGTTATTCACAAATTTCTGAAAGCGATCATAGATGAGCACCAAAAAGTTTTCAATTTGCTAGGGACCTTTTTGCTGAATGATTCCGATCAGATATTGTGTAACGGGAAACGGGAAATTTTGCACAGACAGGTTTTTGGTTTGATCACCGATTTTTGACAAAATGATCTGGCATCCCTGGGTTTAGTGATAAACGTGGAAACCACTTGGTAATTAAAAGAAGAGGAAGTAAACAAAGAGAAACTGTCACTTGCTAATACGGCCTTCTGAAAAATCAACCGAGAGTTGGCAATATATCGCTACTTCTCGGTTAATTTTTCAAAAGAGCGTATAAGCAAGTGAAAGTTTCTCTTTGTTTACTTTCTCTTCTATTAATTACCAAGCGGTTTCCACATTTATCACTCAACTCTTTACATGAAATGATACCCGAAACTTTCGACTTTCAAACAGAATAGTGATATCAAAGAAAATCTTTTTAATCATATTACAATAATCGAAAGAGAGAGTGATTAAAGATAAACTGTCACTTGCTTATACGCCCTAATGAAAAATCAACCAAGAAATACAAAGTAAAGCGTTCTCGAAGTGTTTATGTACATTTTTTCAAATTGATTTATAATAGTTAAGTATTGCTGACCTGGTATTCATCAGTAAAACTTCCGGTAAATATTTCGAGCGATATACAGTGTTCTTTATGTATATTATGGTATAACATACATTAGTACTAATAAGATTCTTTATCATTGTAGGAAGCTGATTTCAAACATTTAATAAAACAGTCACGAAAACCTTATTGCATCGAAGGCTGGTTGCTATATATCTCATCAATTACTATGTTATGGGAAAATCTTCATGAAAATTTCGGATTTTCATTTCTTCGGACACGTAATCTATCACAAGACTGTTTGGAACATTTTTTCTCCATAATCCGATGGAAACATGTTAACAACAATCATCCAGATGCATTGCAGTTCATGTCAGCTTACAAGTCAGTTGTCATCAATCAGTTGATTCTACCCAAAAAAGTCGGCAATGTCGAAGCTGATTTAAGCAAATTTATTGTAAATCGAGATGAAATTCAAAAAATCGGTTTTATTACTAGACGGCATATCCGTGAAAAATATATTTGCAAGGAAGATGATGAAGCAGTTGAGTTTACTAGTGACATAAACCAGCTTTCTAGTATTCATTGGACTACAGGATGGGCATGTAGCACAGTCAAGCATAAAGAATGTTTGATTCGAATGACAACACAAACAGAAAGTGTTCCGATGAATGCAACGATTTTGTCCGATCTTAAACGATACTGCAATACTAGCCGTATATTGACACCTGGAGAAAAAATCTTCAATTTTTTCCAAGGTGTGTGTCGAATTTTTAATTCCCATTTCGATGATCTATTGAAATTAGGTCCGGTAGGAGTAAAGGCCGATCTAATAGAGATTATAGAAGACCGCTTTGAATTTCATGAAA
Source organism: Malaya genurostris (assembly GCF_030247185.1). Lineage (NCBI taxonomy): Eukaryota > Metazoa > Arthropoda > Insecta > Diptera > Culicidae > Malaya > Malaya genurostris. The sequence goes on from NC_080572.1 coordinate 288,241,559, forward strand.
TAGAACGAGCAGAATCTACTGAAAATACTGAAGAAAAATGCATATTGTTTGAATGTGAAAAATATATAATGGATGTAATGTGTATTACATGTGCATTAAAAATTACAGATAAATATATAAACATGCTTATAGGATGTAAGTTAGCCAACATGAACTGTTCATTTAAAATTAAAAACGATAATAAGAAAACTCAGAATAAAGCTAAAAAACTCAATATTTATAAATCGACACAATTGATGAGTAGATATTAGTGCAAATGAAGTAGATACTAGTACAAATTTTTATATGAAACAATAAATAAATAAAAGTATGAGTTTTGATTTTTTATTTTATTCTGATCATGACCATACAAGTATCAACAATATTTTTACTTTTATGGAGCCACTTCTCATCACAACAGTCTACTTTGAGTTTTTTTTAAATCAAATTATGGCGTTCAGAAACGGTACAAAACAATCGAAGTCTAATAGTGTTTGTATGCAGGTATGAAGCAGAGGAGTCAATATTTTTTGAAGAATCTGTTATTACTTTTCTGATAAGATTCTGTTATTATTATTTAACCCAGGTTAAAAAAAATCACTTTGAGCAGAATATTTAGAAATTTTCAATTAAAAATAGTGTTCATTCAAGCTAGATTGACGTATCAAGAGTAGATGCTAAGTATTAGAACATTCATTAACAATGTTTACAAAAGACAATTTCTTTATTAGAGTTTTTAGGGTTCTGGGATTTTGGTCGAATTCCGGACAAAGAAAAACATTTAGTGGTAATAGAAGCAATGAATCTCACACGCTTTTCTTTCCTGATAGCAGACACATATTAATTGTTCTAAAATCAATCCATATAAACTTGAAGGATATTTATTGTAAGATGCTTAGTAGACTTTAATCAGCACTAACAAAAGACATCACGAGATCGATATTAATTCTTGATAATGCGTTTTTTTTAATCACTCTGTCCAATTCAAACACGATTATTAAAAGTAGGTTTACAAATATTGTTTTATTTTGGTTGACCTACTCATTCACAGCTACAACGAAACCTGTTTTTAGTACTTTTTATGATACAGATTCAGCACACATCTTGCTCCGCTATCAAAATGATCCATTTTTTTTGGGATAGAATATAAAAAAGCAAGTTTATGCTGGACATACGGCGTTTATCTCACAAGCACTTTTTTCATCATAAAGTGCATCTGATGCAATCTGTAAAATTAATTGTAAAACAAAATATAACCCTTTGACGATCGACATGATAATGCTGAAAAACAAACCAAACGATTTTGATGCAGTAGTTGAAAACATAAACATTGTCACTCACACTCTTTGTTATTGAGTTACTTTCGCGCTCGCTAATGTGACAGTTTTCTCATGTGCGTGTATGCATAAGTTTCGATGCGGACTCGGTAGGGGGTGTCATGTTGCAAAAAAGTATGTTGCCAATAATTTGTACGTAAAATCGGAAAGCTGGCTATCTTGGTAATAAGAAGTCTTTGATACAACTCTGTATTTTTTCTGTCAGCAATTGTTTCTAGAAGTGCGTGTTAATAATAATTTTAAGTCAATATTATGATCAGTTCAGTTTAAATAATTTTCATTTTCATTTGTTTGTTCTAGGTTGACCTTTGCATCTTTAATAAATGTTTACATTTTTGTTTGTATGTTTGTGAATGAATATATAAAATTTTTCTAGTTTTTTACCGATAGGAACGGAATTTGTTTGCTTTAATATAGTGATCATGTTGTCGTCAACTCAGACTTGTGTGTAATTTTACGTTGATCCTATGTAATTTTTCACACAGAGCTTGAATATATTTCCACAGTGCACAAACTTAATTTTAAGGTTAGGTCGAAGCGAGACATCTCAATGCTTCCTCTTGCTTCGTCGTCGAAATTTTATCCTAAATTTCAAATATCTCCAATACTAACCCGATTCATGAAACATCAAAATCATACGATTGTAGATAAATGATTTTACTATGCATTTGGCGAAAAATATCAGTTAGAAAGCATTTCTTTCGCGAGATTTCATGCGAGTTTTGTTAAACATTTTGTTTTCTTGTGTGCTGACATTGTGAGTGTTCGAAGGAATAATGAAAAAATCATTTATTTTTACAACTCGCACGAAATCTTTCGATAAAAACGTTTATCAGGCACAATTTATATACGAATCGATAGAAAAACTAACTATCTAGAGTCGTATGTTCTTGGAATTTCCGTTTTCTTCCCCGTTCTCTCGAAATTTTGGGTGAAGTGCGTGAAACCCCGGGATAGGCAGCGTACTTCATACTCAAAAATCTTTTGTACCTTCCAGGGAAGTTAAAAGGTATATATTAACCTTAAATAACAAAGTTTTTTAACTCATGAGTAGATTATATGGTCATCTTCTACATTATAAAGCCGATAATAATAAAAAGGTGCTTTTTTACATTTTCATGTAATCTGGTGAAATTGCAGCTAGTAAAAATCAGAAACGCGGTTTGAACATTATCATCACAAAGTAAAATAAAGAACAAGTGAATACTTTGTACTGTAGCCAGAGCTGCAAATTCGCAGTCATGTCAAATGACCTTGACAAAATGACTAAAATCATCGTCAATTGTAATCGGTACGGTCAAAGCAGTGACAGGAGAAATGAAGATAATATCAATCGCATCGGCAATCAATGAGCGTCCTGGTGAGAGTAATATCAAGAGAATTTAAGTTATGACAGATCGGCTCTCAGACACTCAATATATGATGATTGGTAGAGCCTGGTTGGCAGCAGTCCAGTGACATAAGCTTTCCAATCTTCATCGTGCAAAGTTGCTAGTTGATAGTGACATTTAGCAGCTCTGACTGTAGCCTTTTGGATGAATAACTGCGGCACACCGTTTTGGCATTGATGAGACGATAGTTTCTAAGCATCTTTTGGGAATTGCGAACCATTCATTTTGCAAAGCAGTAAATAATTATTTTTCGTTTGAGTAATTACGTGTTCTAAAGCGTCGTTCCAGTTCTTCCCACAGGTCTTCTATGAGATTTAGGTCTGGATTTTGGCTAGACCAGTTTGGAACTGCTTGTTTTTGTGAATTGAATAATTCTTTGAAAAGAATTGAGTTCGTGCTCAGAACTTGATAAAGGTTGAACCGACGACACGACCTGCCACTCGCTTTGCAAAACTATATCGCAAATTTAACTACCCCTCAGTAACTCGTAATGTCAAAATGAAGTCTTCTGAAAAATATTTTAAATTGGCAACCCAAACCGATAAGCTGTTGTGTTTCGAATAATAGTTACCGTAACCTTAGTTACGGCTTCTATAATTTAAAGATCTAGTAGAAACGAATCCTGGTGTCATGTACAGAGCAAAATTATATTGACCTAACATGATTGAATGATTGAAGTGGTAAATCAATTGCAATAGTAAGCAAAACACTATAGCTCGCGCAGGGACTCTGACAGAAATTGACGACGTGGTGAAATCTTTGATGTAAAAACTGTATAAAATGCTGGAGAGATCTTTAAAGTGTAGAGTTTTTGAATAACATTCGAGCTCACCAAAATTAATCATCCATGCTGTTTCTGCCAGACTTTCGATAGTAAATTGAGATTTAGAACAGGATCTAATATGCTAGGACTTTCATGGAAATAAAAGCTAACAAAACTGCTCGAAATTTTGGTTTTAGTTGCATCATAATTTTGGTAAGAAACACATAGGAGTCCAAAATTCTTGATCTTCGACCTGCTTTCAACAGAAATAGCAATAGGAATAATTAATAGAATATGAATAAAAGGAAACCTATAAAACAAACCAGTACAATGGAATAACATTGAAAATTACGTGATATCAACAAAAATTTCTATCTTTCTTACTTATCAATAATAATTTAGAGTTTAATGAACAATATACAGCAATACAACATTGAAACTATATTTCAGAGCTCAAAGCTATAGTTTCATGATCTAACACTCAACATTACGGGTACTCATGTTAAGTTCCTTTATCAGGTACAATCGCATAGCTTGAATCAACGTCGGATCGCAATCATGTCTCATATCGTTTTTTTTTCATTCTGCATTGATTTCAAGACCTCTTCGAAGGTTATTATGATCATCTGATCTCTCTGTTATATGCATTTTGTTACCGTTAAATCAATCATTGGGTCTGAGTCGAGTCTTACGAAGATCAAAACAGTTTCATGTCCTGCTGAAGGTGAGCCTTCAGTTCAGTTACTCAAAAAACTTTTTGAGATTGCTTTGGTGAAGTTTTTATTCTGCTGACAAAACCGAGAGTAAATCGTGTTATGGACTGAGAACGATAAATACATTTGCTACGTCTTTGGAAACAAAGAAAAGTATAAACTTACTTGCCTTTGGAAAATTATTAGTGGTTTTAAATTATTTTCGGCGGTGGCTATTAATTGCAATAGAATTTTGCCCGTTCAAAAATTCTAATTGAACTATTTATACTAGTATTTTATATAGATAAAAATATATCAAATCTCCGTAGCCGCATCGAAAATTTTATATAATGAAAAAAAAACTACAGTTTGTTTTTGTTTATTTTTGTTGCTATGATTATTGCTTATGAGATCATAGCAACCAGAAAAGCGTTGCTGGAAATAATTTTATTGATAATTACCAAGGGGTTTTTCAATATTGTGGTAACTGGAGGTGAATCACTCACCGACACATTTCGGGACAAATTTTGTTCGGAGTATCAGGTCGTGTCGTCGGTTGAACTATCTTGCAAAACACGATTGAGATTTTCCTTGACCCAATGCGGACAAAACGGCTGTTCCTAGGTAGTCATGGTCAAATATCAGCAAGTAAACATAATTTTGAGTGGAAAGATTATAGTAAAAAACATGACCTGAATTGTAAACAACGCTGTTGCCGTTCAACAAGCACAAGTGACAACTTGAAAAAAAATCTTTTTTAACCCACTTAGTGGTGTAATGATGCCTTTCTCATATTACCTATATTTTCAAAATTACCACTAGAATATTCTGTCAAGGTTTTTTTTTCTATTTAACTTGAATAGAATCAAAAACTTTCTTTGGACATAAACTACCACAATCTTTTCAATTTGTAAACAGTTATGTCAATTTAATATATGTTAAAACTTGGCAACCCTGTACGCTATACAAAACTGAGCACGCTGTATGCTAGGCGGGGGTGTTTTTTTTTTCTTATGTACCAGTACGTACTGATGCGTACCGGTTTTGCATCATTTTGTATGACAGTTCTTCCAATTAGATGAATTTAACAGTTAGTTTTATAAAAATTTGCTGTAAATAAGTTTGGAATCATTGTTGTAGACTATAGACTGTTATGAAAGCGTTTTTCTTCAGTCGGTGTTGAACAGTCGTTCGCACCGCACGCATATAGCTCTTGGCTCCTGGAAATTTTTTCTGGCTACCTAGAGTTTCATTGATTCAGGGCTTCAGTCTTTTTCAAGGCTACCTGAATCACTAACAGTCTTTTTAAAGACCAACAATTAGTCAGCCAAGGCTATACAAAGAGTTATATTAGAGTGACTAAGAAATTAATCAGCCTTTTTAAAGGCTAGCTATTCAAAGAACTATTATTCAAAATTGAAAATTCCATTCATTTCAAAAATGCCTGCGTCCAATCGGAAAGGCAACAAGCCTAAGGCTAAAAATAATTCAATACGGAATAAATTACAATCCGTTATTCAACATTTTTCTAATAACATTCACGATCTTATAGAATCTGAATGTAAAAATAAAAGACAACGAACGGATTTCCCTTCCGTGATTCCGCCTTGCAGTCCATCTTCTAACGAAAACAATTTATTAATAGGTAGACCGGCCAAATCATCTTCTTCTAATGGCAGTCTACCTACAAATATTCCTTCAATGCCATTCGCTTCTTTAAATGAAGTCGATTTAGGCGATATAACTGAAAATAAAATGATCTACCTACAAGATCAACTTTTTCAAATGATCATCCAAATGAATTCGACAATCGAATTAAACATCGAATTTTACCTTCTTTCAATACTAAAATTATTGAAATCTTGAGGATCGAAGTTGAAATCAATCATGGAATTTATTTCATCGCTGGAGCATATTTGCCATTCCAATGCACCGGCGAACAATTAAATTTCTTTAAAGGCGATTTGCAAAAACTCACAAGATATCGACCGAAATTTTTCGTAATAGGGGAAGAAGAATGTAAGCATGTCCAGTGGAATTGTAGGTAAAATAACAGTAATGGTAAAATACTTCATAATCAACTCTCAGCTGGTTACTTCACAGTTCTTCATCCCAGTAATCCGACTTGTTTCTCTTCCGTGAAAAACCCGTCTACAATTGATCTGGTTCTAACAGATCAAAGTCACATTTGTAGTGAATCGATTACACATACTGACTTTGACTCATATCATCTTCCTGTAACATTCAGACTTTCCAACGAAGCTTTAATTAATCCAATAGTTCTATATTCAACTATCATAGAGCTAATTGGTTGGATTACAGATCTCACATTGAAAATCATGTGGATCATGAAACTATTTCAGAAAATTCTGCGGACATCGACACAGCAATTGATAATTTGAATCATTACATTATCGAAGCTAGAAATCTTTCAGTTCCCAAAGCTCCAACTAAATTAAATTCTCTTATCATCGATGACAATCTTCAACTGCTCATTCGGTTGAAGTATGTTCGTCGACGACATTCTTCAACCGTGATCCTGCTATGAAAAACATAGTTAAAGATTTACAAAAAGAAATTAAACATAGATTTACGCTTTTGCGAAATGAAAATTTCGCTAATGAAGTTGAAAAAATTAAACCATATTCTAAACCTTTCTGGAAACTTTCTAAGGTTCTTAAGAAACCTCAGAAACCAATTCCTACTCTCAAGGAAGGAAATCAAATACTTCTTACAAATGGCGAAAAAGCTCAAAAACTTGCTCAGCAGTTCGAGAGTGTACACAATTTTAATTTGAACGTTTTGAGTCCTATTGAAAATGAAGTCTCACTGAAATATGAGCATATTTCAACCCAAGTGTTATCACACGATGACATTATTGAGACGAATTTTGATGAAATTAAATCAATTATTAGGAAACTCAAAAACATGAAGGCTCCCGGTAATGATGGAATTTTTAATATTCTAATTAAAAATCTTCTTGTTGCCTTGAGACTCCTGGTTAAAATTTTCAACAAGTGTTTTTCATTAGCTTACTTCCCAAAAAGATGGAAAAACGCCAAAGTAATTCCTATCCTGAAACCTGATAAAAATCCAGCAGAAACATCAAGTTATCGACCAATTAGCTTACTTTCTTCTATCAGTAAACTTTTTGAAAAAAATATCTTGTTGAGAATGATGTCTCATATAAATAAGAATTCTATTTTTTTACCAGAGCAGTTTGGATTTCGTCATGAACATTCAACTACTCATCAACTTGTCAGAGTAACGAACATGATAAAAGCAAATAAATCTTCTGGATTATCCACTGGAGTTGCTCTTCTAGACATAGAAAAAGCATTCGACAGTGTTTGGCACAAAGGTTTAATAGCAAAAATGTCTGATTTCCAGTTTCCTATTTATTTGATCAAAATGATTCAAAATTATTCAACTGATCGTACTCTTCAGGTTAGCTATCAGAATTGTAAATCTGAATTGCTACCCGTACGAGCCGGTGTTTCGCAGGGTTCGAGCGTATCTTCCAATCTTGTATAATATTTTCACTTCTGATCTTACAAATCTACCCGTTGGTTGTCAGAAATCGCTATTCTGTGACGACACAAGTCTGTTAGCCACAGGTAGAAATCTAAGAGTGATCTGCAGTCGCCTACAAAGAAGTTTAAATATTTTCAGTGATTATCTGTCAAAATGGAAAATTAAACCAAATGCAGCAAAAACGCAATTAATTATCTTTCCTCATAAACCAAGAGCTTCTTTTCTTAAACCAAACAATAATCACATTCTAAAATTGAATGGCTTGGAATTGACATGGTCTGATCAAGCTAAATACTTAGGTTTAACGTATGACAAAAAACTCACTTTCAAGGATCACATTGAAGGAATCCAGGCAAAGTGTAATAAATATATTAAATTCTTATATCCTCTTATAAACAGAAATTCTAAGCTCTGTCTAAAAAACAAATTGTTAATTTATAAACAAATTTTCAGACCAGCCATGCTTTATGCAGTACCAATTTGGTCAAGTTGTTGTTCCACCAGGAAGAAAACGCTTCAAAGGATTCAGAATAAAATTCTGAAAATGATTCTGAAGCGTCCTCCCTGGTTTAGTACAAATGAGTTACACAGACTCACAAATATAGAACCATTAGATGTAATGTCACATAATATTATAAGCAAATTCCGACAAAAATCGATGCAATCTTCAATTGAATCGATTCGCTTTCTGTATTAGTTAGTAAGTTAGTATATAACTTCCTTTTCCCCATTACACAATACAAGTAGGTTTAGAATTTTCCCTACACAAAAATCACAGAATTGCGGAAGCAAATGATGTCCTCATGTTAATAATCAAATCATAGATATATAATAGGGCTGAAAAGTCACCACTTGTGGCTGAACACCCAATTTAAATCTTAATAATTTAATTTTAACTCATATTCCAATAAATAGTTACTTAAAAAAATAAATTTAAAAAAAACGTTTTTCTTCACTTCTTTCACTCTAATTTGAGGTTTAGTTGAAGTTTTATCTTAAATTTCAATGGAATTCGATTCAATTCGATTAGGAGAAGTTAAACGGCGAAAAAAAGCCGATCTTCATTGCAGTTATCGGAAGCTTGCGTGATTGCGAAACAGTTCCCAACTCGCAACGTTAATTTGATAAAAATTTTCACAGCTCATTTGCCAATCACTGTCGAATGAAATGAAGGCATTTTTCATTCCAGCATTCGTACTCTGAAGAGAAGTGGAAAAAAAGTGCATACGTGCATCCAATTCCCACTGACTGTACGACATCGCGGCACACACATATCCGCAATAGGAAAACCACACGACTAAACTGACGTGTGACTGCATTTCGTAACAATTGAGCACACAAAACCTAGGTTGCGATGTGCAGACGGCATTTTGCTTTATTGTTTTCCTTGCGCCACCAGGCCTTCGCTAACAACGTTGCGAAAGTAATAAATCGACAAACAGATGAAAGCAGACATTGAAAAAACCTTACCGCAGCTCACGGGGTAAAGTAAGTGACTACTATTAACCGTCGCCTCGATCCGTGTGTGTAATCCTGCTGCGATGAATCAGCTTTGCCCGGTCCGAAATCCGGGTTTAAATATCGATGCACATGGTCAGTTTTCGTTAAAAAAAAATATATGAATTCAAAAAAACAGTCACAAGAAATTTCAATGACATAAAAGTAAACCGTCGGTGATTGAACCAAAAACGACAACACTTTCTAGTAGCAGTCATGCAGAGAGCAACGTTACGAGCAGGCAAAACATTCCATACCATTAATCTGGTTTTAGGAAACTGAAATAACTCAAAGGCATGTTTCCATTTCAGACGTTGCCGCACGAAAGACATGATGAATTCCTCTCACACACACGCGCGCGTGAGCGCTCTAGGAAAGCCATACAAACGCTGAAGCTGCCTGTCACTTCTCGTCTGTCCGACCGTGTTTTTCGAAATGATCGTAGTAGGTACGTGAACTTTTCCACCCAATCCGTGCCAGTGTAAACAATGTGTGAACTGATTCAGTTGTCACGCGCTCTGCATTTCGAAGAACACAATTCAATCTGGCTTTAATTTCTCTTTGAACCGGTGATCTCGGGGCCGCGAAGCTGCTACGACAATAGTCAAAGCTTTGAAATCCGGTTCATTATATTTTCTATTGTCCGTCCGTCACGGGAATCCAAGAATGTTGGCACGCCGTCAGGAGAGACATCAGGATTGGAAGAACTGTCATTAATTATAATCATCGTGATAATGTTGGATAGGATTAAAATATTTGAAACGTTGGAAATTTTTCCCAGTAAACGAGAAAAACACGATCAGAAAATCAACGCGGAGCTGCGACACGACATGGAAAAGACTTCAACGAGTTACAAGCGACAAACGCAATAACCGAATGTGTATCGGAAAAACCCCCGCTCAACTGGCGCATAATTAAATAACCACATTATCTTCATCGGATCCTCGAAGTAGATCACCATCGTAGGACCGCGGAGGCACTAGTTTACCGTAACAAACCGATCGAAACTGGGTCTCCTAGTTTACCTAGGCTGAAGTAATAAACATTACACTATTTTTGTACGATTGCATCCTGTTCCGCTGCTGCTACTTCTGCCTGCACCAGCTACTTTCCTTTCCGTTCGGTCACCAAACAAGATTCAATAACCAGATCCAACCTGCAGCACGGTGAAGCCACCACCGTTAGAATTTCCACATTTTTGCTTATCAAAGACCGGAATGTGGAAACGGTAGGTAGGTAGGCGGCATGGGTGAGTGCCAGTAAGCACCGAGCAGGCCGGAAAATAGGGCAAATTTGAGGCATTCTCTTTGTACTCGGATCATACGCAGATCGAAAATGGCATTAGCGCACAAACCAACAAACAAACGCACAAGCGATTACGACTGGAAAGTAGATTCTTGCATTACATGCATTACAAATCGAACGCTACCCTGGCTTCGACGGTTTTCGAATCGTGTGGTGGTCTTTTCACTATTCCTCGCGTGTTGATTAATAGAAAAAGAGCAAAAAAAAACCTACCAACACACATAAATGCAATTGCGACTTTGAGAAGATTATCGCATTATTTATCGCACTCCGGGTACCATACCATACCATACACTGACAGATTAGTAGAAAGTTTTTCTCCTTCTTTCTTTCTTTTCCGTTCATTGATTATGATGAACGTCATTCATCATTGCCTTGCCGACCCGCTTCTTCTGCGGTAGCGTAAATCTATCCAAACCGCCTATCTCCGACACTAGCTATCTCCAGGTTGAACGAAGTGGGTAATTGATGCTTTTCGTTCAGGTACATTTAAATGCCTTTATTTTGTTTTTTTTTTTATTATTTTTTTTTGTCGGAGCAAGTGTTTGATTAATACTGGTGATGCAATTCTGATGGGGATCATTTGATCAGTTTGGTCGAAATGTTTCCTATTCGAACGAGTGAACGAATCTTCAGTGAGGTTAAATATTTCAAAAGAAGTTACATTCATGAGAAATATGAGCTGATTAGAGTTCCTTCAGATTTATAAGTCGACTGCCGACAATTAATAAACTATCCAAGATTCACATTCTCGACGATGATCTTCACGACAAATTTTAAGCACTTTTCGTAGATCTTATCCAGATACTCCAGAAAGAACTCATATTTCGCATGGTGTTGATACGTCAACTACGCTATAGAATTTATCCTTTATGCGCAAAGCCAAGTCCTGGCATTACATTCCTATTGTGAAATTTGGCCCTTTCTGTTTCAACATATTTCGCCGCCGATTCTTAACGTACGGGATCATTGCATGGTTAGTAACAGGTGGGCCATTTGAAGTGGAAGCATCGGGCAATCCAATAATTGTTGACAGAATTGTCAAATCGACTAATGGCATACCGCGTTGGAAGTGTCATTTCAAGACAATTTTAGCATGGAACAGTACACACAAAACGAAACCTGAAAACTCTAAATTGATTGAGAAACAGCCTCAAAACCACCAAAAAGTTAGAGTTTGTTATGGTGTTTGTGCGGATGATTGATCCCTATTTTTTCCAAAACGATGATGGAGCAACGAAAACTGTTAAGGTCTGAGAACAGAAGGTCGCGTGTTGAATTTTAAATCGACCACGTGGCTCGCTCAATTCCCTTTGCGCATCGCATTTCTCTTGTACTCTCTCGTATATGAGCAAACTGTACCGGGTTGCCAGCATACATTTTATTATTTTGATGAGAAGTTTTATCATTATTAATCTATCGTATGGGTTGGACATTACATGGATTCCAATGAACAATGAAAAACCTGTTTTAATCCACCTAGTGGTGTAATGATGGCTTTCTCATGTACAAATAATATTGTGTTAAATATTCAAAATTTTTCTCTTCGATTTTTGAAAGAAACCAAGAGATTGTTTATGCATAACACTTTACTCTATAATTCCGGAACCGGAAGTCGGATCCGGATGAAACTGTATGGGACCGGAAGACCTTTCATTTGAATCTAAGTTTGTGGAAATCGGTCAAACCATCGCTGAGAAAAGTGAGTGAGATCTATTTTGGTATATATGACCACTATTTCCGGTACTTCCGGAACCGGATACCGGGAACCAGGATAGCCGGAATCGATTTGTTTAGTTGCCTACTGATAATGACAATCAATTTGTGTAGTTTTGAGACCAGTTTAGAATTTTTTTACGTTTTTTATTTCGCCGGTTTAAATGACGGTGTACAATATTGAACACACTTTACCCTATAATTCCGGAACCGGAAGTCAGATCCGGATGAAATTCAGGAATTCCGTATGGGACCACAAGACCTTTTATTTGAATCTTAGTTTGTGGAAATCGGCTCAGCCATCACCGAGAAAACCTAGTGAGATTATTTGACACATACACACACATACACACACACACACACAGAGAGAGAGAGAGAGAGAGAGTGAGAGAGAGAGAGAGAGAGAGAGAGAGAGAGAGAGAGAGAGAGAGAGAGAGAGAGAGAGAGAGAGAGAGAGAGAGAGAGAGAGAGAGAGAGAGAGAGAGAGAGAGAGAGAGAGAGAGAGAGAGAGATTGCTCAGCTCGATGAACTGAGTCGAATGGTATACGACACTTGACCCAATTTTCACTGGTCGGTTTTTCAAGTGATTTCATAACCTTTCTATATGAAAAAGGAAAAAACATTCAACTTTCACAAAGATTGAATGTCTGTGTGTTTGGCTGCCTTGTCGAGCCAATTTTATTTCTCTCCCCTTTTTCAGAATGCTATCAGGAAACCAAAGCGAAAAAAATGGCGGATGCATTGAAACTGACTTTGTTTCACAGAAAAATACAAGACTTTCTTTTAAACGCGATAACATATATGTTTTTATGTACTAATCGCATCTAAACTAAATTATCTACACTTTGTCACGGTAGATTTATGATACAAGCCTTCAAAGCCGAGATATTCGATGAACAAGTAGAGGTATGCATTTCCGAGCGTTCCAATTTTCAGCAGTTCTTAAGTCAGAAAAAATACAACACGACCGCTAAACTCAATGAATCATTCTGAAAATTTCACAGAATATTCTCAACTAAATTTGGAACACATTGTCAGGTGGGTTTTTCTATATTCTGCACCGTTTCCAAGAAAACTTAATCTGAAACAGGAAAATAGCAAAAAACCTACCACTTTACGGTACTGTCCTCAGCCCTTAATGATGTTATCGTCATCGAGCCCTGATAAATGATTTTGTGATGCCCATTATTCGTGAACATGGTTTGAATGACTACTGGTTTGAACAGGACGGTGCAACATGCCATACACCTCGACTAACAATCGATTTGTTACGACCATTGTTTCCCGGACGAGTCATATCGAAAAACGGTGATTTTGACTGGCCCTCCGAGATCACCCGATTTGACGCCACCAGATTTTTTTTTTTGTGGGACTATTCAAAATCCAAGGTTCATATATTCATTTCTACTTAACAGTTTATGTTGAACTCCTTGGTGGCATAAAAGCTTGACATAAACTGTAATGCACTGATGAGCCGAACACGAAACGCAAAGAAAATTTTCAACGAAACGTAAATTTTTACTTTTAAATGCAAGTTTAAGAGATATTGCGTTGAAATGATGAATTTCTCTTGAAAAAAAAACGGGACCAACATATGATTCGGGCATATCGTATGATAGGCCCTTTAAAAAATTACAAATATTATTGCTCATTACTCGGGTTTTAAGGTTTATTGTAGTCCATGATAAGCGTAATATTTTAACCGCTTAAGGCCATCGTCCAAGTACCATGCGCGCGGGTGGTTTTAGAAAATTTTCTTTGGAAATTTTGAAAATTTTGCCAAAACCAAAAACATACAGACCTTTGAAAAGCTTTTATCTATCTGCAGGGCAAAATGGCTGAAAAAATCGGAGGATTATCCGAGTCTTATCAAAAATAGCTCTGAAAAAATGAGTTTTGTTTTGTGATCTTTCACAATTATTTGAAAAAAATAATTCGATGATATGATTTTTTTTTTCAAATAAACCCTATGCTGGCTACAAGGATCACATTCGGACACATATTTAAAACACCTTTTCACGCTTTTCATAGAAAATCAACGAATTTCATATACCCGATTTCGTTGATTTTCTATTAAAAGTGTGAAAAGGTTTTTCAAAAATGTGTCCGAATGTAATCTTTGTAGCGAGGTTTATTTAAAAACAAATTTACATCATCGCATCGCGCCGGGGTTCAAACCCCTCTAGAAACTTAAAACAAATGTTTTGAAAACTCTTCTTTATAATTATGACGAATTTCGTGTCAACACGATTTTTTGTCTAAAAAAGTAACTTTGCTCACTTTGTTTCTCCAGACTGCCTTATGAAAAGGTCTAAACATGTTTGCCTTTATATAGAAAGGCTATGCAATCACTGTGAAAACCGATCTAATTGGCAGACCTTGTTAGTTAGAGGATAAATAAATCTACTTTGGGACTAATAGTCCCCGGTTTCCGCTTCCGAACGCACCGGTAATAGTGAAGAAAAACTCCAAAAAACTCAGAACTCACTTCGATTTCTCAGCAACAGCCAAACCGATTTTCACAAATCATGATTCAAACTAAAGCTCTTTGTGCCTTAAAAGATACTGTCCAATTTCATCCAGATCCGACTTCCGGTTTCGAAATGATAGAGCAATTAGTATCAAAACTTTCAAACTGTCATACAAAGCAAAGCCTTGGAATTACATTCCTGCAGTGGAATTTGACCTTCTGTTTCAACAGACTTCGCAGCCGATTCAGATTGTATAGAACCATTACATGGCTGGTGCTACGATTCTACTGACACTACGAATTTTTCCAGGTCGGGGCTCGAATACATACGACAACTGGTTTGTAAGACCAGTGCCCTATGCATTGAACCGTCAACACGGAACCATTTTCATTCAAACTGTCAAATAAAATATGCAAAACCGGTACGCAACGATATGTGCTAGTAGGGAAGAAGAAAATACCACTGCCTAGCACACAACGTGCTATATTAACTTGACATAACTGTTTACAAATTGAAAAGGTTGTGGTTGTTTATACCTAAACAAAGTTTTTGATTTGATTAAAGTTTGAAAAAAAATCTTGACAGAACTTTTTAGTTATGTTTTTTGAAAATATAAGTAATATGAGGAAGGCGATTTCTATAGAGTGTCCATTTATTAAAAACTAAACTAAACTGAAAGTTATAATCATCCAAGATTCCAATAAATCTGTTGAAAAAACTTTGTTTCCATTCAAAACACCTATCTTACGATATATGCAATGTTGGTAGGGAACATAATTATCGATATTAGGGCCAAATTTCATTCAAATAAAAAATAACATTTTTTGTGGAATTTGTCTTCAAATTTTTAAGATCGATTCTTTCAGTGTAAAATTCGGTTAGTAATTTTTTCAGTATTTTCATTTGAAAATTAAATTTATTTTGAGAACATTAACAACACAACAATTTTTTGTTGCGATTTATTCATTTTAGTTGGTTTGACGTGGAGTCGCCATAACAAAGTTCAGTTTTTGCAATTACTGAGTGGAAACGCTCTATACCGCGATTGCATAAGAATACAGGTTCAAGTTCTGTCTCTGAGCGTATCTTTTTCCATAAAATCATCTTTTCTGTGAGTTTCTCATTCATTTGTCTTCTCCAATACATGTTTCCACTCAGTCATTGAAAAAACTGATTTTTTGTAGGATTTGTCATTTTCATACTAAAATTATTTTCAAAAAAAATGTTAGAAGCGATATCAAAAGATAGTCTAGATCAATTTTGAAAAAATAAAGTGAACAAAAGTGGCTTTTTTGTGATAAAGTCTATAGGCTGCCAACTCCGAATACGATTTTGAGCAAAATTCTGTACATTTCTGTAGGATTTGTCATTTTTCGTCAACTATTTGAAAAAAAAAACACTTTTTTAATCCACCTAGTGGTGTGATAATGCCTTTCTCTTGCCATTTAAGTAGTCTCATTGCAACATTTGTAACATTTTATCTTCGACCGTTAGTAGCTTTCAAACGAATCTAAGCCTTCCGAATTCGATTTCTTCATCACCGAGAAATTTTGTTGCATTGAAAAACACAATTGGCGGTTACGTCACATATAACATTGCATGTCTCGAAAGGGAAATACTAGTTATTCTCCTTCCAAATTTGGTTGCCATTGTTGGCCTTCAAATTAAGCCTATGTTTATCGAAGTTTGAGTCATCTTCTAAGAAATTTAGCCGATGAAAAATGTGCAGCTATTCGTTTACGCCACTTCTACCATTATATGTTCGGAATCAGAAGTGACTTGATCCACAATTCAGTAGCAACTTTGAACCTAATTTTGTTGAAATCGCTTAGCCAACTCAGAAAAAAATGCGCGGTAATAAAACAACGCGTTTTGTCGCTTACGTCACTTATACCATCATATCTCCGGAATCAGAAGTCACAGCCATACTGATCTTCGAACTTGATCAATGGTTCAATAGTAGCTTACCAACGAGCCCAAGCTTGCTTTGACTTTATGTATTCACGATTTACAATTCTGAATATACCGGAAGTAGTGGTCAAAAGAAACCGAAATCAGAATCAACTCAGATCGTTTTCTCAGAATTGCTAAGCGAATTTTCGCAAGCGTAGTTCCAAATGAGAGGTCGTATGGTACTATTGATTGTCATTCAATTTCACTCGGATCATACTTCGGGTTACGGAATTACAGGGTAGTAGGTATTGAAAATTCCAAACCGCCAAACTAGTGACAATGCAAAATATGAAAGGTATATTTGAACTGTTATCGAATTGTATCAAATTTGCAAGTCTTGCATATTGATGACCGGTTAAATAGGTCTTCCCTACCCGGTTCCGGAATTACAGTTGCTCTTATAAGTGCATTGTTTTCTCTTACAAAAGTTAAAGAAAAACGGTTAGGTGGATTAAAACAGTTTTTTCTCGAATTCTCTTTCTTGAGACTTTTGTTTGCGGCAACGAAGCTCTTCCGAAATCAAAATTTTACCTGTAAATCTATGAATCAGCAAAACAAATATATTGAATGCAACCTACCAAACATTTGTTAAATAAAATTATGGTCCGAGATTGTTTAGCGACCGAATACCATCGACTAAACCATCAACTACAACCAATACACGACACAGCACGTCTTTCACAGCTAACAACCATAAGACAGACAAAAAACATTCCGATGGACAAAACGTGACCAGAGAATCAACCGCCCTTCACTGGATTGGAATGAAAACGTCTCTCTGAAATTAACAAAAGAAAGCAGTAATAAAAAACATTCCATTAATTTTATTCCCAAAAAAAAAATGCTGCCGCTCTTATTAGTCGTTTGAAATTCAGGAAAATTACGAAAAAATTGGAGATTTGGAAAAACACACTAATATCAGATTTTTACCTTAACGTCAATAATTAAATAAGTTGGTATGTTTCGACAGTTCGTTAGTATTGTTTTCGCCGACTTTAAACTATGTCTTTGTCAAAACTATTAAGGTTAACTGAGAAGATCAAAAATTTAATTATTCAGAACCAGCTACATATAACTATGTATGTGAAAAAGGAAATTAAAAATCTCAACAAGAGCAGGATGCCAAACCAATGGTACAACACTGTTTCAGCCAAACTCGGCACAGACACATACAACAAATCATCCACCCGAAGAGGGTTCAGAGACCATGTTCTTGTGGTAATTCCTCTTTCCTTTTCCGAGTTGAACTCCGCGGACTTTCCTGAATGATGGGGTCACTGAACAAATTTCTAGACAAACAAAAAAATGGAACACAATTTTCCAAGAACATCTGTCCGCAGCATGTGGTGCTTTTGTTCACCGAATGACCTCACCCATCATGTCTGGCCAAGCTAATTACAAAAAAAAACAAGTGTTGAATTTTGAACATTTCGTGAGAAACGAAAAAATCTATAGATCTAGTTGAAAATGACTCTTGAAATAGATGCAGAAAGCGTTCATTTCGCGAATAATCAGAGTTGTCCTACATGTCTTCAATTTCAGGGTCGTCTCATTTCGTTAACAATAAAAAAAAACTCGAGGTGGACGGCAATGTCGAAATAAGGTTTTGCTTTGTGTGTTAATCTGTAAGATCCATCAAGGTAATAAGCGAGACGCTATAAGCTTTTGGACGAGATGACACACTAATTGACGGTTTTTTTGGGTTGAGGTTCCTTTCAATTGCATTTATCATGAAGTTTTTGATTGATAATTTATATTTTATTTATTTTATGATCAAGGAACTTTAGTCGACGAGCTTAGATACATTGGGACCGATTCACAATTCGTTCAATAATTATTTTCCTAAATAGGTTGCTTCACCTGTAAATAGGGTTTCAAGCGGGTAAGCGACTTTTACGTGATCGTGCTATTGTTTTCGAAGAAGCTGTGCAATCATTCCAAAATAAGGCTTGCGGCAGAGATGACCGAGTGTAGTAGCCTGATAAAAACCTATACTTTTCACGATTTTCACAAACTCAAATTCAAATGAAAGACCTTATGGTCTCATAGGTTGCCATTGAATTTTATCACGATACGACTTCCGGTGCCCGAAATAATAAGGTAATATGCGCAAACATAGATTTGCGCACTTAATTGTCTCGGAAATTTCTCAAACGGTTTTCACAAACTAAGCTGCAAACGAAAAGCCTTGAAATTCTTTAAAATATCTTCGAAAAGTCGATCCAGATCCGACTTTCGTTTTTGGTATAACAGCGAAAAGTACAAAAATAGTTTTATGATTGTTTTTTTCACAAGTGATGGCTAAACGAGGTGCAAAAAAAAATTAATAGTAAATACTTACACGTTATTACACTTCAATTACATTAACTTATATGAAACAAATTCGTGGAACAAGTCGAAGACGTTACAGGGTGCCATATAACTGCTATGTAACCTGGAAAGCGTAAGAGGCGGAACTTGTGCGACTTTCCGAGGGTTGTCAAACTGGTTCTCAGTAACGAATATTTTATTTGATCCAGTGCGCACATCAGTCAAAATGAAACGGAAATAATATGTTTGTGACAGGTGACAATCTGTTGATTTGGCTATAGCAGGTCCCAGTTTCCGGTCCGGAAATAGTGGTTAAAAACTCTAAAGTGAAACTCACTAATTTTATTCAATGAACTGACTTCGATTTCTCAGCAACGGTTAAACCGATTTTCACAATTTGTTCAAAGTAAAGCTCTCATTGTCTTAAAAGGTGCTGTGCAATTTCGTCCAGATCCGACTTCCGCTTCCGAAATTATATGGCGATTAGTGTCAAAACTTTCAGACCGTCATACAAAATGACGATGCAAAACCGGTACGCATCGGAATGTACACAGTTTGCTTTGTACAAATTAGTATAGAGTGCAGGATTGCCCCATTTAAAGCTCTAGTTTTCAGTATAAATATCTGTAAATCTGTATCGGGGGATCAATATTCTGTATTGAAAATCTGTATATGAACTGACGACGGATACTGCGAATTTACCGCCCAAAAATTAAACTATGTACACCGATCGAAGCGCCATCTGCATATCATTGTCGATGTTATCGGATTTAAATGGAATGTGAAAATTTACAAGTCAATCGTGTAATTCAAGTTGAAAATCCAAAATTTGTTCGCTGCTAACCCATCCACGAGTGTTAATTTTATTTTATGTTTTCAGTCATGGTGTGTCATCTCACGTTGTTTACAGCAATGCGAATACGAGAAACTGGATACTGGTGAAAGCGTTGTTTAAAGATATTTCGAATTTTTCTTTTTTACAATGCCTTATTATATTCCCCCTTACTAAAAATCGGGCTAGACTAAACTACGTCAATTATTCGGGAAACGTTTCATGAATGAATTCATTTTTTCGGATTCAACGCTAAGTTTCAGACGCGCGCGTGAAGTTTATAAAACTGCAGATATTTCTTGCACACCAGTTAGTCGACTGAGCCACAGAAGCACATATTTGCTTGGCTGGTAAATCGTGCATATAAATTCAAACAATCTCACTTGCTAGAGTGCAAATTACACTCGGAGCAAGTAAATTACTGTACGAATGGAATATTGCGTCATTTGAGAAGTTAAGTAGTTACGAATTGTATCGTTTGTAGAATTATGTCATTTGTAAAATTTATAATTTCTTTCTATGATAAATATAGTTTAGATTACGAGGTGGATCCATTTGGTATTTTATTATTTTGGTTAGGTATTATTTTTATCGCGTAAGGTTTTGTTGTTCGATTGATGATGATCGGTATTGATCAGCATGCAGGGATCAATCCAATTTACACAATGTGAAACTAAAGACTGTACCAGAAAGTATGGACGCAACCAAAAACCGCTGCCATTTCGCAATGGTTCAGAATCTGTCATTTTTTTTGGCTGCGTCCTGTTGTTTACACTCTTCTCTAACCACTTGTTTATTCGTTTTCATTAGTTTGTTTCGAAATGCGTGGAATTTCAGCATAACAACGTCGAAAAATTGTGTACAAATGGTGCACAGAACGCGAACTGTCACTGAGAAAGATAGCAATAATGGAAGGGGTGAGTGAAAAAGCCGTGCGAAATGCAGATCTTGCTTCTTGCCACTACTCGAAATCAACGGTAGAATGGTATACTACCAAAAATGTCACTTTCGTCCCAAAAGACATGAATCCACCAAATTGCCCACAATTTCGACCAATTGAGGAATTTTGGGCATTAACGAAGGCACATCTTAGGAAACATGTCTCGGCAGCCGAAATCATTCAACAGTTCGAAAAAGATTGGAAAAAAGTGTCAAAACTTGTCGCCAAGAAGTCTGTACGGAATTTAATTTTCTGGGGCAGTCTTTACGTATTATTCCAAAGCAAGTTGTTTCAGAAAAACATGGTTCTGATCAATAGCGGAATAGTAATGTAATTGGCAATCTTTTCTTTTTACTATCTTGCATTATGACTAAAACCACTATCTTTCGATCTTATCAGAAAAAATTCTAGAAAACGAAGAATTACGCTCAAATAATTGCAAAAAAAAGTTTATATAGATAAGTAGATAGGATCATTTACAGTGTTTATTATCCTTGATATTCTCGATTTTGTAAACTAATTTGTATCCACTTGTTAGTATTATCACAAAATCATGGTAACGATTCTATCCCATAAAAGTTTACTTTTTGCCTTTCTCATGTAGAAAGGTTATGCAATCACTTGTCAGTGTCAGTTTTGCTAAAAATATGGTTCGATAGATTTTCACAAACTTAGGCTCAAATGGATGGTTATACAGTTTTATAGGTTGCTGTTGAATTTCATTCGGATCCGACATCCGGTTCCGGAACAAATTGAAAAGGTTAGTTATATCAAATCAGGAATTTCTAGTTTTATTCAGGTGCGAAAAAAAATTCTTTGCATGAGCTTGGAAAAATATAAGTAATATGAGAAAGACATCATTACACCACTAGGTGGTTTGAAACCGGTTTTTTCTTATACCAACTAATTGTCATTTATGGGTGCGGTAACTTGTTTCTGCAAAGAGCAATGTAAAATTTTACTAATAAAATAAAAATATATAATTGTGGTTAATATCAAAACAAAAGTTTCAATTAGTAAAAATATTATTATTTTCAATAAGAGTTATTGCCTGAATAATTTATTGTACGTTTCGTCTTCGACTCATCAATGTAGTTGCATTTTATGTTGAAAAACTGTTAACGCCACCTCGCGGTATAACCTAAACCGCTAAACAGACGTAAAGATTTTACAATTTACAAAATATCTATTTGCACTTAAGTTTGACAGTAACGTCAGGGCGTGCTCGGAGGGCGGTCCATGGACTAGATAAATAAATAACCACTTCAGTTGTTCGAACATTATTGTGAGAAAAAAATTTCCAAAACCACACTCTAAAGTGTATCTGCAACAATGTTTATTGCGAGAAATGTCCAGCAAAAACCGTTTCAAACATCCTACAGAATTCACAATGAGCCTAAATCGTTTCTCCTTTAAAAACTAGCTGATTTTTGTTTAAAAAGAATTCACAACAACATGTTAAAGCATGCTTCATTTAGAATTGGAACAAACTTATGCTCATATTGTGGGGCTCCCACGTGTCGGGAATTTTGTCAGCTTCACGTATGATTTTTAACATTCCGCAAATCGACTGTACTTTGTGAACAATCAACATGGAAGCCGAAAAAAGGGAAAAAATTGTGCACAGTAATTTGGAAAATCCATTGTCGGCCCGTGATTTGGCCAGAAAATTCGGTGCTGCCCATAGTACCGTGAGGTGAACTCGACTCCGGGAAGGAATCAAGTCGTATCGAGCTAGCAAACAGCCAAATCGGACCATGAAACAGAATAGTGTGGTCAAAATTCGTGCTCGAAACTATATGACCAGGTGCTGACCAAGTTCGACGGGTGTCTTCTGATGGACGATGAAACCCATGTCAAGGCTGACTTCGGGCAAATCCCAGGTCAAAAATTTTACTTGGCAGCAGCTCGGGGGAATGTTCCAGCCAAATTTAAATTTGTTTTTGCCGACAAATTTGCAAGAAAATTTTTGATTTGGCAGGGCATTTGCAGCTGTGGAAAAAAACGAAAGTCGTTACAAATAAGACAATGACATCGGAACTATATCAGAAAGAGTGTTCCTAAAAACGAATTTTTCCGTTCATTCGATCCCACGACCATCCCGTAATGTTTTGGCCAGATTTGGCAAGCTGTCATTACAGCAAAGTCGTTCAAGAATGGTATGCAGAGAAAGGGGTCCAGTTTGTTCCGAAAAACCTTAACCCACCCAACTGCCCCCAGTTCCGCCCTATTGAAAAATACTGGGCAATTATGAAGAGAAGACTCAAGGGAAAGGTTGTTAAAGACATCAATCAGATGACGACCTGGTGGAATAAGATAGCTAAAACGATGGACGAAGAAGGTGTGCGCCGCCTAATGAGCCGTGTTACAGGAAAAATTCGAGAATTCCTTCGAAACCGCGACGAATAATTTTATCCGTATTTTTTCTTAAAAGTATGAAGAAAACGCTACATTTGTATTAAAAAAAGATCTTGAATTCAATAATAAATAACTGAAATACAGGCAATTGTCTTTGTTCCAATTCTACCTGAAGCAAGCTTTATAATGCTCAAACATTCCTGGTGACTGTTGAGTTGAATTGAAAATTGTGCAAAATTAGCCCGGGTTGGCGGTTCAATGCATAGGGCGCTGATCGTACAAGCCAGTTGTCGTATGTGCCAGCCCCGACCGGAAAGGATTCTTATCGTCAGTAGGATCGTAGCAATAGCCATGCAATGATTCTGTACGCTAAAAATGGGCTGCGAAGTAATGCCAAAACTTTGCTTCGTTTTGGAAAATGAGAATCAATGCTTCTATGGTTGTTTCCGAAACACAATTGAGTTGCCTTCAGTTGCCCTAAACTGATAATAAAGTTTTAAAACAATGAATCCGTATAACATTTCATGACAGTTGGAAGTCGGCGGCGAAAAACTTGTTTCTCATTAGTTTTTACTTGTTCGCAGCTACTGTTATCTTATTTCTAAGCCGTTCCGGGCATTTTCACCATCATCATCATCATCGTTTGGCAACATTTGCACAGTAATTAGATCCATTATCCCACGCAAGCAAAACGGTTTCAATTCAACTGTAACCGTAGCCAGCCCGAAACCATATGTACAGTGAATGTATCGAGCTCGAATGATGCTAATCCAATTGCTAAATGAGTAACCGTTTTCGGTATATTCATTCGTTTTTTGTTTTAAACAGTATTGCGATGGAAGTGTTTGAAAAGATGCCCAAAATCGATGATGACGTAACACGTGATTAAGAAGGACCGATTTAAAGTCACGTAATCAGATCCGCTTCGCGTGACTCCCCCGAATGAACTTTCATTATTTTGGTATGCTAGCTCATCATCGAAAATCATTCCAAGAAGAAAAAAAATCCGTCATCCATCGAACTTCGGAAAAGTAAAACAGGCTTCTGATTCTGAAAGGGAGTTACGCAATTTATTTTATTCCACCTTCCGATTCCGACCGTACCGTACCTCCATTTATCGATTCTCCGTAGAGGTGAGATTGCACATTGTCCGCTTTTTATGGAGAAAGGTGAAGCGCAAAAAAAGCCCCGATCGCTTGAGTCATAATTGAATTGTTACAGAGTTAAGCTATCCTATCCGAAGCCACCTATGCGAATTCCACCACTAGATGCACCCCTCTGAAGCGACAGAAAACACAGAAATCCGTCCACGTCAATCTGATCCATCCGTCAGCAGTAATTGCGCGCTTCCAAAGTGGAAATCCCAACCCACCGACCCTCCCAAATATGGGTTACAGCACAATCGATCGATTCGCAATGGTTTTATCGTATTGTTTTATTTTGTTGTGATGTATTGTAACTCGTGGCACGGTGTCTCGAACATCACTCGGACACACTATTCCTTGGTTATCCGATCTGCGCCACGGCAGTACCAGCAGCATCAGTTACTTTCCATCGGCCCCGATGGTGTCGTCCTACTATTTTGCTTAGCGAATAGAAACACAACCGGGATTTTGGATGTAGGTGACACACTCGCTAGGGGATTGAAGTTTATTATATGAATATTAAAAAGCAATTCACCGATACTGATGTTTCGCCGACTAAACGAAATGATTTCAGTCGTTTCATGCAAGACTCTTTTGTAGAAGCCTAAAATTTGGTGTGACGATTTAGACTAATTACAGCAAACATATTCGTTAACAGGTTTTGAGGAAATTTTAAAAAACACGATTACTAGAATAAGGCTACCGAAGTTCTGATAAATATTTCATCCTTAAAGTCATTTGTCTCTTCTGAATAGGACAAACTTTCGTATTCTACCCTATGAGAAAACCTTTTCAAAACTATATAGCTAGTTTTTCCATCCCTAGACAATTCTATTAAAATTGAATAGAAATTTGATTTGTCATTAGTAGTATTTATTCATTTATAAAACTATGATTAAAAACCTGTTTCAATTCACCGAGTGGTGTAATGATGCTTTCTGTAGTATTCTATTTGAAATGTTTATCTTCGATTCATGAAAGAAACCAAAAAGATTGTTTATGGATTAACTAGTTTAAGCTACAGAATGAAACAGTTCTCTGATCGGATAGACCATCCAGTTTTGAACAACTTTTAATAAAATCTATTGTCAAACACATGTATTTCTCGCATGGTGATTTGTCGGCAATACGATTCAGTTACATGAGTCTTCCTCAGGGCTCATGTTTAATTGATAGCCAATATCAGTAGGCAGTTAAGCAAACCAATTTCGACTAACCTGGTTCCCGGTTTTCGATTGACGATAATAGTCAAAATACTCCAAACATGGATCTTTATCGATATTCCCAATCTTAGGGTCAAATGAAAGGTCTTATGGTCCTACCAAAAATTACTGGTTATTTTCATATTCAACAAAAATTTACACCGAGAGAGGGAAGATTTAGAGTACGATGTAAAAATCGTATAAAATCCTCTGCATTTAAATAAAAACTAGTAGTGTTTGTATTTCATGTTAGTCGATGGGCATCATAACTAATAAAAGTAATTTTCATTCCCTCAATATAAACGAAAATGACGAGAAATAAATGTTACTCTCAGCTTCGCTTGCAAATTATGAGAACAAGATCCATGTCCAGTCAACGACATAAGCGGAACAGTATTTTCAATTGTATTGTGTTATTTCTTTTATTTGCCCTTCCAGTCATTTTCGGTTTTCAGAGAAAATTGTATGCTGTGCAGTGTCGATATTCAATCGAAGCTTCGAGAATCGAAAATGACAGGAAACGATTCACAATGATTTTTAACTGTTGGTGCTGGAGTTAGTATCTATAGTAGTTTTGGTTGTAATCCCAAGTAACAGTGTTTGTTATGCTAGCCGATTTGTTATTGTTACTAACATCTAACCACTTGCGTGACTCAAAAAGTGCAGGTTCTACTAATTTCTATGTCGGCTAAAAATAAGTTGTCGTTACGCTGTATTGCCATACTGAAATAACTTATGTCTCCATAATTTTGAAAAAACTTGTTTTCAAGTAAACTAGTCGAAACTTTGTCGCCATCGACATTGTAAACATTGAAAGAATCCCTAATGTTTTTCTATCAACAATAGAAAGGCAGTATAGTATTTGAAATTACAAATTTGATACAAGGTACAAATTTCACAACGATTTTAAAACTGTCGAGCGGAATAAAATTTTTATAAACTGTTTTTTTTATGCGCCTTCAATCAAAATCTGTTTATGAAGATATGAACAATAAACAACGAAAAAACCTCATGTTCAGAATGCTCAAAATTATTTCAAGGAGAGTGATTTCTCAATATTTTAAATTCATATATCATGAGAATCATAATATTATCACAATCGATGTTCAATCCCTATATTGTTTTCTTCATATTTATGATAGTGCATAGAACAAAAATGACTATTCTGCCTTTCATTATTTTCGCCAAAAAGTATTTTTGAGAAAAGTAATATCCTTGTTTTATTTATGTTTCATACACTTCTTGCGACTCCATATTGTGTTCGCCATATGCAAGCCAACAAAAGTTTTTTAGGTTGTATTTTCGTTATTATTACATTGGGAAAACCTACCGATAGCTATCTGAATCAATGCAGAAATTGTATGTAATAATCTTATAATATCTAAGTTATTGCTAAATCAATATGACAAAAAGATGTGGTGATTTGAAACCTAAATAACTATTTCGTAACTAATTATGTTATGATGAAACATTACAACCTTGTTTTAACCAGTATAACATAAAAAACATATTAGGGAAATGGAAGCTCCTCTTCCCCTAGAAAAAGGGGACAACGAGATCCAATACAAAGAAAAATGTATTATTTAAAAAAAACGGATCAATGGGCCACGTAATGCTTGTACGCAAATAGGCCTGAATAAAAATAACTTTTAAATGAAAAAAATTGGAAATTCTGTCTAAATAGATTCCAAGCGTAATTTTATCGTGCTTCTTCTAAAATCCCTACTATTGAGATATGGCGGGAAAATAGCCTGTACAAAAATATCGATATTTCCGTTAATAATTAACGAACTGTTACGATCTATGGCTTGTTTGATTGGGGGTATCTAAATTCTGAAAACATATTTTTTGTTCAAGGTCGATTGGTACAAATTGACATAAAAGTTTGTATAACTAAAAAAGTAAACATCAGATCTAAAAACAAGTTGCACATTTTTATAAAACTAACTGATAAATTCATCTAGTTGACAGATCTTGTTAGTTAGTGAATATCAGAGATGCCAGATCTGCAGATTTGTCTGTAAATCCACAGATTTCGTATATGGTGCTGCAGACTTTTTTTTGTTGTCCAGACTTTTGCAGACTTTTGAAAATCGAGTTTTTCGCAGACTTTTGTCCAAAATTTCAAACTTTTGAAATTGCCGTGACCTTTTTTTTCATACTATCATATCATACTTTATAGAGAAATTG
Organism: Malaya genurostris; assembly: GCF_030247185.1. Lineage (NCBI taxonomy): Eukaryota > Metazoa > Arthropoda > Insecta > Diptera > Culicidae > Malaya > Malaya genurostris. The sequence continues at coordinate 288,269,174 of NC_080572.1, forward strand.
CTGCCAGCAAGACATACTGACTTACTGCGGTTTTTTTTCAGATTTACAGACTTTTGAAACCCTGTCTGAAGATATTTGAAATTTTTACCTGGCATCTCTGGTTATATATTATAAAACTACTTTGGGACTACTAGTCCCCGGTTTCCGCTTCCGAACGCACCGGTAATAGTGAAGAAAAGCTCCAAAAACGGAACCCGCTTCGATTTCGCAGCGACGGTTAAACCGGTTTTCAAAAATCATGATTCAAATTAAAACTCTTCTTGTCTTCAAATATACTGTGCAATTTCATACAGATCCAACTTCCGGTTCCGAAATGATAGGGCGATGAGTGTCGAAACATTTAAATTGTTATTTAAAATGACGACGCAAAACTGGTACGCGTCGGTACGTGCAGTTTTTCTCCGTTTGCAGCGTACTTTGTTCAATTTCGTATAGCGTGCAGCGTTTAAATCTATATTTTTCAGGTGAAAAATATGAAAATTTGTACATACCGTCATTTAGAGTGACGATGCCAAAAATGGTAAAATTCTTCTAGATTTGGCTCAAAATTGATTCAGTTTGCTGGCTATATTAGTTACTTACTAAACGAACCGATTTCGGCTATATTGGTTTCAAGTTCCCGTTTCATGAAGTACCGAAAATAGTGGTCAAAAACTTTAAAACGAGACTTACTCAATTTTCTCAGAGATGATGTGATCGATTTCCACAAACTTATGTCGGTTTTCGCTTGAGAAAACTGAAACTGACCCAGGGTAGTTTTATCAAACAAACACTTTTCACGAAACTGTGTCGGGTTCGCACTTAGCAACGGGGGTTTGAGCAGACCTGATATACAAATCAGGTTCGAAACTGACTCGATTTTCAGTTCAACAACATTGAAACTAGGTTCGAAACTAGTATCAAACAAACAGTTTGACAGCAGTTAAGGTGTAAACTGGGTTAGGGTAGGTGAAAAACGACATTAGACACAAATAAAAGTTCCTACAGTCTCATAGGTTGCTGTTTAATTGGTGTTTAATAATTTAGTGCGACGATGCAAAATAATGAAAAATTCTTATCAACTTGACATAACTGTTTACAAATTGAAAAGGTTATGTTAGTTCATGCCCAAAGAAACTTTCTTATTTTATTCTAGATTGATTTCTTGACAGAATCTTCTAGTGATAGTTTTGGAAATATAAGTAATATGAGAAAGGCATCATTACATCAATAGATGGATTGAAAAGGTTTTATATTTATAAAAACGGTTGAAACAAATTACGATTACATTTTCAAAAGGTTAAGATGGAAAAGAACACCTCAACTACAATCGAATTGGAGCGAGTATGAGGAGTCTATCAAAAATAATCTATCCACAAATGTTTCTTTCAAATTATGATAAAAATCGATATTTTATTCAAACTAGAAATTGATCCTTCATTGTACGAGGTTAAACTTGAGCATAATGAAAACCGGATGAAATTTCAGTTATTCCTTCACGAATTTTCGAACTTTTGATCGAACGCTCTTCATCAGGTTTCGGACCAGTGTTGCGTCGCATTTTTTGGACGCTTGAGCCCAAATTTTTTTGAACTCCTGCATGTGCCTTATTAGTCTTCTTGAACACCCTCTTCACGATTTCCTAGTAACGTTCGATGCGTCGAAGCTGAAGGCAATTCGGTGGATTGATATTTATTCTCAACGAAATTTATACCCTTTTTCGCAAGCCAATTGAGAGTGGTTTAGGCATAGTGAGCCGACGCTAAATCCGGCCAAAACAGTAGAGGTGTACTATGCTTCTTACATAAAGGCAGCAATCTCTTCTGGAGACACTCAGATCGACAGGTTTCTGCATTTATAGTGTCGGTAGTGTAAAACATGGTTGACTTCAAACCACAAGAACATATTGCTTGCCATACCAGTACCTTTCGACCGAATTTCTCCACTTGAATCGACCTGTCCGCATCGCCCACATCTTTCCCAACGACGACAGTAAAGTATTGTGGACCTGGAAGGGTTTTTGAGTCCTCCTTTATATAAGTAATCGTCCATCAAAACGCATGCATCCGGACACTGCAAAAGACGCGAATACAATTTTCGGGCCCTTGTTGCTGCTCGCTTCTTCTGTTCTACACTTTGTTTCTAGATTTTCTGCTTCTTGTAGGTCTTCAGGTGATTTCGCCTCTTGATACGCTGGATCATTCCGATACTCGTTCCTGCTTTTTTGGTCAAATCACTTTAACATTGATTTGTTCTTCATGGTTAGAGAAACAGTATAAGCATTATTTCAAGAAAATCACAAATTTCTAAAGCAAACTTCATAAGCTTATGGAGAAAAAATGCCGCACGAAAAATTTTCACATTTTGTTCGACGCACAGCCTTCCCTAAAAAAACTTTGTAATACATACAAGTGAAAACTGGGTACAAATCACCGATGCGTTGTTTGTTTTCGCACACATGAATTACTATACAAGTATGTTGTGTTCATAAGAGTTTGATGAAAAACTAAAAGCGACTCTATAAGCTTAGTGATCACAATTTCTTACTTTCGTGGAAAACTGGACTTGTACATTTATTATTGTATGTGTACGAACTTGGCATGAAGCATCAGATGAAGTTCAACACGAGCATTAAAATTTATGACAAATGAAACCATTTATCCCATAACAATAAATTCATGTTTTACTTTCTTCTTTCAGGAATTATCACTACCGGTCGGCAGCGGCAGTCCACCTACGTGTTCCGCAGCTCGTTCCAATGAAGTCCTCGGAAGATGATCATCCGGCATCGGTGGGACAAAACACGAAACAACAAAGTGAACGAGAAAATTATCATCACTGCATTCCGCAATAGTACAGAGAGAGCGAGAGAGGTGCTCAGTACCCGGCGGAAGCAGCGATCCCATTGCCGTCGTCATCATATTTATTATCAAAGTACTCGCCCGAACGGAGCCGACCGCAACGTAGCAAAAAAAGATTGCCATTAAACCAAATAAAAAAATACATTGTATAATAATAACACACATAAATCAACGAAAACTCGCCGATGATAGCAACAGTTTCAGTATGAAATTGTTTCACAATAGAATTGTCAGCGAACAACAATAAATCGAAAACGAAAACCGAGGGAAAAACTTGTATATCGAAAGCGAAATCGGTTCCTCGATCGCCACGACAAAAAGCGAAAGCAATAAAACGGGGAAAATTTCGCAAAAAAAAAACAAATATGTCATCCAAACGATTTAGTATAGCAATGATCACTCACAAAGCGTACGTCTGCAGTCTGATGGGACTGTTGGTAGTGTCGCAGCTCAGCCACGGAGCTCTAAGTAGTAACTCAGAAGACTGTAACGAATCCGTCGCCGGAAAAACCAAGAGATCGGCCTCACCGATACTGAACGACGTGGGTGGAAACGGGAGAAACAAAGACTTTCTACTGTTCGAGAACAATGCAGTCGACCAGGATTCGAAGCCATCGACGGCGTTGACAGCAGAGACACGACATCGAAGCGGGAAAGATTTGCTGGATGATTCGTTCCAGCTGAATAAAAATTTAGCAATGAATTTGACAGGAAAATCCCTGAATGCGCCACCCTTCATAGTGGCCAACAACATAAACGGACGGCAGAATTCCAATCCGGACATACAGGACATCATCACCGGGATCGTGAAGTTGCTGAATGGTAACGTGAATGTTCATGCCAACACACAACCCACCAGAAGACATTCGGCAACTCGAATCAATAATCGAGGACCTCCAAGAATTTCGGAAGCACAACCCGTTCCCAATGAGTTTGAGATGGACATGAATGTACCGCCAACCTCGTCAAGGCCTCCGTACAATTTCGAAAGACCGGAAGCCCCGATTAGACCTTTCCTGACCGGAGTTCCCATTCCGGAACAGATCGTCCCCTCTATGCAGCAGAGCTACCGGCCCGGTTTCGTGTCACAAAATAGGCCTCCATGGCAACGACCGAAACCACGACCACCGATCTCACCGAATCGCCGGCCAATGCCGCCATATAAACCATTCCCAACTCAAGTGGACTATGGTAGACCGGAAATCGACCACAGCTCGGTAACGGTGGCACCAAGCGAAAGCAATTCGATCAGTGAAACAACGGAGAAATTGACGCCGACTGGCGAAGATTCGGAGCAAATTTTCAAACCTCCCGTGACGACTACAACCGAAAATGACCTACACGAAACTACGACCGATTTTATCGTAGAAATGGAAGACAAAAAACCAGCCAAGAAAATTGATAGACATAGTACGAAACCTTCCATAACGGAGATTCAGTATACGTTCGAAACACCGCCTGGTACGGATACGACTATCGATCCAACCTCAACGTCGTCGATCATTTTCCAAACCGAAGTACCGAGCGTCTACGAAATCAATTCCATTGAGTATCTAGCTACGGCTACGGAATCCGGTGGAAACAATTTGCTTCAACCGTCAACCACCGATTCGTCATATACCCAATCCAAAGAATCAATCATTCCAACACAGACGATCACATCGGCCACGATCTCAACCAACTCGTACACAAGAACGAGTACCGTACATTCATCAACAACAACATACACTACAGAATATACCCTAGATCACTCGACTACTAGTTCTACGGTACCGACACCAACGCTTCCATCAACACCAACAATAACAACAACAACACCAACGGCCGTACACTCGACCACTACCGACTACCGGTTCCATCCTCGCCCAGGTCTCGTTCTTGACGACCCGGATTTCAAACCGGGCGGCAGTCATCCCATGCGCACCCAAAACTTGTACGTCTCGAAACCGGAGATCCATTCATCGACCGGAGTGCAGCTCCCTAACTACGGTGAGATCTTCGACGTAACGCTATCCGCTATCCAAGGTCCGGCTGGATCCGGCTCGAAGCAAACGGTCAAACTGAACCCTTACTACCACCGTCCCCCGTCGTCGCCGGGTGATCAGCAAGAAGCGAGCATCATCCTGACGGCCAACGGCAGCGATGGTTTCGTATCGATCGATGGCAAACGTTCGTACATTGATCTGTTCGGAGATTCGAAAACCGCAACCCCATCGTCTACCAGTGACCAGATTCAACCCACCAAAACTCTCACTCCGGGTATCACGGGTACGGGTTATGCCGTAGCCGAAACGGAATCACCTCCAGAGCGACCTGCGGTGTCACAACCTCCGACAGGGACAATTCCACACCCGCCGGCAACCCAACAAACACCGCCGCACCGGCCCATCCTTCATCGACCGAAGTATCCCTTACCACCGGTACGAATCGACACGTGCATCGTTGGCGATGATTCCACATGCGATCAAACCCAAAACGAACGGTGCAAAACGGAAAACGGTGTATCCAGTTGCCACTGTCGGCCCGGCTATGCTCGACGGAAACACCGGGAACCCTGTCGGAGGATAGTTTCTCTGATGTTGTCGATGCGTGTCGATAAAATCTACGAACGGCGGATTCAGTGGGACAATTTGCTTGCCAGCCGGGACAGCGAACGATTCCAGCAGCTCAGCTACGAAGCGGTTCGAGCGGTAAGTTGTTTATAAATGTTCCATTTATGCTCTTACAAAAAAAAACCTACATACCAGACACGAATGAGCACAATTACATTGAAACAAATGAATGAAACAATTCAAAATTTCATAATAAATATTTAGAAAAAGATGATGGTGGATGCACTAAGCTAAAAATTTATTCAATTAGAGGCTTAATCTAATTCAAGCGCTCAGATTGTTTGAGAATGATAACTGATAACAAAAGGAACTAACTGCAAAGGATAGGCTCTCTTTGTGTACTTTCTCTTTTGATTATTACAGAGCCATTAAGGCAATTTCTTGAAAGATTCTAATATGAATCCAAAGCTTGTGGTGGTTTTAACTTGAAAGTTTTGAGAAGAGCAAGATGTCAAATATTAAATGAATCCGGTGAATCGTGAGAGAAAAAGTAAACAAAGAGAAACAGTCTCTTCAGTTAGGCTCTTTTATCGTGAGACTATCGAATTGATTTTCTAACCCTTCACATTTTTTTATATTGTAAAGTTTCTGAAATATATCCTTTAACTGAAAGTAAATGATGATGATTTCTGTGATATCTGCCGATGGAACTAGAAGGAATCACTCCGTATATCTAGTTTAGCGAAACCACGTCGTTACCTTTGCAGCGGCTTGTAGTTGAAAGAGGCCGATGTCAGTCCTCGATGCTAGTCCTCGTTCGTGGTCAAGGATTGCTGCGCCAGATATTGGTAGACGCATGTGCTAACGCTGACTTAGCTGTCAAGTACAAAACCCTTCAGACACGTTGATCATTTGTATAGTGTTGTGCCAGAGATGTCTATCTCCTCTGTGTGACGAAGAGCAAGCAAAATTTCTCCCCTCGCACTGACAACTTCAACGAGAGCTCTTCTCTTTCACATTTATACACCGCTGTTGTGTAAGTGTGCACGCATCATGAGTGCGTTTGTTTATTTCCTTTTACCTCTTCCACTGAATCGCACCAAAGTGCTAGAGCATTAGCTAATAAATTCTCTGAGGTGGATGCAGATACTTTCACAGAGGTGTACACGCCGGTGAGCACTTTGCTGTATGGTTTCCGTAGATGAAGCGTGGACACGCAAAATCAGCAAAATAAAACAATTTATCGTAAAATTTACGGTTTTCCTTGCAAATTTTTCATAGCAAGGCCAGATCTACTCTATATTAATTGAAGTTCACAGAAGTGTTCGCTCACAATAACGCGCCAGTGGTCACTTGGGTGTATTTAGACGAGAGCGCGTGTGAGCGATTCATGCGATTCATGTTTCACTCGCGCCAGCTGCTTTAACCACAAGCACACACTCAAATGCTGTCTATTCGACACTGAGAAGAAGTGCGCTTTCCTCTTTGTGTGGTGCTTCGTTTTTTTCATCCTCGGTGTGGCAGAAATCTGACTCTAGCGTTTATCACTCTGGTGAAATGCCATCTTTGTCGTATCCCTATCCCACAATTTCAAAGGATCAATTTTAGATACGAACGAATAATTTTTCGAGTGAGAGAATGTACAAACTTATTAATTTTACAAACAGGTAATCGATCCAAGAGAAGATTGTATATATTTTGATCGAGAAATGTTCAATTTCTCGTTAAAAACGTCGATAATCTTCGGAAAGTGTCGGTGGTATACTGTGGTGACAATACAATGAACAAAACATGTGAAACAGTCCGCAAAAAATATTTTGTTACTTTCACTGATTTTCACATATTAAGAACTAATGAAAAAACAGAAAAAATTCGCAGAAAAAATTCGCGAATAACGTTCATATTGTAACTTAATGTTATCAATACATGAATGAATATTGACATAGTTAGAACGCATGCAGCGATCAAACGCTTGTTGTTTTGTTGCAATTCAAATAATAGCTGAACTGAAACTGGCGGTAAGCCGAGTTCATCGAGGGGTCCTATTCAAACAATATTTGGTTCAATAATAGTAGTTATGGGATAATGCTAAAATATAATTAATTGTGTTCCTGCCATATTTGAATGATTAAGAAGTATCTACGATTAACTTTATAACACAAGCTTGAATTGATTCCATTTACGATTTACCGTATCGCTTGTTAATGAAGATTTCAGTGTGGACACGACTCCGTCGACAAATGAATCCATTTTTAGGCGTATAATATCGAAGTGATGTTTTCGAAGCAAATTAATTGTAACAAATTCATCAAAAAATCACTGAGATTTTAAATTGACCTGTTAGTCAACGAAGTATCAAAATGTGTTGTCTTCTGCGATCGCACGTTCCGATGTATATATAAATTGTAAGATAAATTTACAAATTTAAAGAATTTCTTAGTTTCTATAGTTGAGGTTATCCCAGTATATAGAACAGTTTTAAATCCCTCGTTTGATGATGAAACACTTGAATAATCAACGGTTTTACTACCTGCCTTCGTTCAAACTTCAATAGCTAATTGATATTTAATATACTTCAGCGGACACGATGTGCAGCAGACGGAAAGTTGCACCAACACACAGCAAAAGCGACTATCCAGCTATCCAGCGAGTGAACGCATATACTTTACAATCTGGTTTTTTTTATAACTATTTATTGGAATATGAGCTAAAATTAAATTATTAAGATTTGAATTGGGTGTTCAGCCACAAGTGATGACTTTTCAGCCCCATTATATACATGATTTGGTTATTACCATGAAGACATCATTTTCTTCCGCAATCCTGAGATTTTTGTGTAGGGAAAATTCTAAACCTACTTGTATTGTGTAATGGGGAAAAGGAACTTTTATACTAACTTACTAACTAATACAGAGAGCGAATCGATTCAATTGAAGATTTTGTCGGAATTTGCTTATAATATTATGTGACATTACATCTAATGGTTCTATATTTGTGAGTCTGTGTAACTCATTTGTACTAAACCAGGGAGGACGCTTCAAAATCATTTTCAGAATTTTATTCTGAATCCTTTGAAGCGTTTTCTTCCTGGTGGAACAACAGCTTGACCAAATTGGTACCGCATAAAGCATGGCTGGTCTGAAAATTTGTTTATAAATTAACAATTTGTTTTTTAGACAGAGCTTAGAATTTCTGTTTATAAGAGGATATAAACATTTAATATATTTATCACACTTTGCTTGGATTCCTTCAATGTGATCCTTGAAAGTGAGTTTTTTGTCATACGTTAAACCTAAGTATTTAGCTTGATCAGACCATGTCAATTCCAAGCCATTTAATTTGAGAATGTGATTATTGTTTGGTTTAAGAAAAGAAGCTCTTGGCTAATGAGGAAAGATAATTAATTGCGTTTTTGCTGCATTTGGTTTAATTTTCCATTTTGACAGATAATCACTGAAAATATTTAAACTTCTTTGTAGGCGACTGCAGATCACTCTTAGATTTCTACCTGTGGCTAACAGACTTGTGTCGTCACAGAATAGCGATTTCTTACCACCACCGGGTAGATTTGGAAGATCAGAAGTGAAAAAATTATACAAGATTGGAGCTACGCTCGAACCCTGCGGAACACCGGCTCGTAATAGCTAACCTGAAGAGTACGATCAGTTAAATAATTTTGAATCATTTTGATCAAATAAATAGGAAACTGGAAATCAGACATTTTTGCTATTAAACCTTTGTGCCAAACACTGTCGAATGCTTTTTCTATGTCTAGAAGAGCAACTCCAGTGGAAAACCCAGAATATTTATTTGACTTGATCATGTTCGTAACTCTGACAAGTTGATGAGTAGTTGAATGTTCATGACGAAATCCAAACTGCTCTGGTAAAATAATTGAATTCTCATTTATATGAGACATCATTCTCAACAAGATAATTTTTTCAAAAAGTTTACTGATAGAAGAAAGTAAGCTAATTGGTCGATAACTTGATGTTTCTGCTGGATTTTTATCAGGTTTGAGGATAGGAATTACTTTAGCGTTTTTCCATCTTTTTGGGAAGTAAGCTAATGAAAAACACTTGTTGAAAATTTTAACCAGGAGTCTCAAGGCAACATCGGAAAGATTTTTAATAAAAATATTAAAAATTCCATCATTACCAGGAGCCTTCATGTTTTTAAGTTTCCTAATAATTGACTTAATTTCATCAAAATTCATCTCAATAATGTCAACTTGTAATAACACTTGAGTCATATTTCAGTGAGACTTCATTTTCAATAGGACTCACAACGTTCAAATTAAAATTGTGTACACTCTCGAACTGCTGAGCAAGTTTTTGAGCTTTTTCGCTATTCTTAAGAAGTATTTGATTTCCTTCCTTGAGAGCAGGAATTGGTTTCTGAGGTTTCTTAAGAACCTTAGAAAGTTTCCAGAAAGGTTTAGAATATGGTTTAATTTGTTCAACTTCTTTAGCGAAATTTTCATTTCGCAAAAGAGTAAATCTATGTTTAATTTCTTTTTGTAAATCCTTAACTATGTTTTTCATAGCAGGATCACGAGAACGTTGATATTGTCGTCGACGAACATTCTTCAACCGAATGAGCAGTTGAAGATTGTCATCGATGATAGGAGAATTTAATTTAGTTGGAGCTTTGGGAACTGAAAGGTTTCTAGCTTCGATAATGTAATGATTCAAATTATCAATTGCTGTGTCGATGTCCGAAGAATTTTCTAAAATAGTTTCATGATCCACACGATTTTCAATGTGAGATCTGTAATCCAACCAATTAGCTCTATGATAGTTGAATATAGAACTAATTGGATTAATTATAGCTTCGTTGGAAAGTCTGAATGTTACAGGAAGATGATCTGAGCAAAACTCAGCATGTGTAATCGGTTCACTACAAATGTGACTTTGATCTGTTAGAACCAGAGCAATTGTAGACGGGTTTTTCACGGAAGAGAAACAAGCTGAGATAGATTATTAAGACAGAGTAACCGAATATGAAACATTGGAAAAATCTGGTCACGGAATTTAGAAATAAAAAACCTTTTGCAATTGTGGACTTTTTCGACATGGAAGCAGGAGTCCATATGATCAATCCTTGGATAATCCTTGCCGAAAAATAGGTACTGTCAATTCTCCTAGTGCAGTGATCCCTAACCTTTTTATTTCGCAAACCCCCTTCGGAACAATAATAGTTCTCCGTGAACTGCCACGTTTAAAATTTATTTTGTGCGCTGGAAATATATTTACACTCTTTAACAAAAGCTGTACTATGGAGGGATCTGAAAATGACACACTAGTTTGAGAAAACGAAAACATAGTTAAAACCAGTATTGTTCTGAATTTGAAGAAACAACAAAACGTACTGCTAGGAACAATTGTTGACAGAATACTGAGTTCTTCATGAAAATGATTCGTGGTCTCCAAAAAACTACTCCAGCAGCATCGAGCTTTACATGCAAATTTTGCCTATGGGTCCAAGTTCAGGGCCAGAAAGTGTGATGCTAAAACTCTCGCGAATCATTAATTAGCAAACCAAAATGTTGAAAGCTCGTGCTCTGGGTGAGCCAAAATAGACAAGCTATCCAAAAATAAGTTTCAATTAAGAGAAGGTTGTTATCTAATGAGCAACGATAGTAGAAAACGCTCGGATATAAGCAACTTTTCCACCATCCACTTCATACGCTCGAACTGCTCCGATGAAAAATATTAACCACCTCGGAATGAGTGAACAAAGAAAAAATAATGAAATTTTCATCTGGTATCCATCCATAACAGGAATCGATCAAAATCTGTTTGCGTCGTGCCCCGCAAACCAACCAATGATAATGAGACCCCTCTCCGCGTTCCGCCGTTGGCCGTAGGTGATCCATTTTCTTCCTATGGCCATTTCTCTTTCTTCTTTTTGCTAGCTGTGCGCACTCATTGCAGAACACTCTCACCTGGTATCATAATCTAAATAATTTTTTTTTTTCATATTTCCTTCCATCGTTTGCTCGCTCACTTGCTGTCGAAATCAACCTGAACAGATGGATTCCGCTATGTCGATGACACCATTTTCGGACGAGTTCATGGAGGCACGGGTGAACGGCATCTACACCACGAATCCGGCCTCGCAGGGACTGAAAGGAGTGTTCGTCAACTACACGATCAGCCTGGACGAGAACGCGGAAACGTTGCGACCGCAGCTCAAATCCGACATCCAGCGGCACCTGTTGGGGGTGATCCACCGCCGGAACAACAACATCGGTAATTCGGCACTGTACGTCGACAGTCCGACCGGTGCGGTATCCAGCGTGCAGGATGTGGACGAGTGTACCTCCGACGACCTGAACGATTGCGACGAGGACGCCAACTGTACCAACATGTTCGGGACGTTCCGGTGCGAGTGCGAGTACGGATACCGGGATCCGTGGGCCGATCAGCCACAGCGTGCCGGGCGGGAGTGTTTGTCCTGTCCGGATTCGTACTGCAATAACCGAGGTACCTGCATGTACGACAGTTCCAACAACAAACAGGTATGCAAGTGCCTCGGCAGCTATTACGGGACGCAGTGCGAAATCGATGGGGAAGTGCTGGGAGTCGCTGTCGGAGCTTCCGTCGCCGCGGTTGTCATCATTGTACTGACATTGATCTGTTTGATCATGTGGAGGTGAGTGAAGTGGTTTTTTTTGTGTGTTTCCTAATCACTTCGTTCTAACATGGCATGACTTTCTCTCAACAGTCGCAAATGGCAACGTGAGCACAAAAACGCGATGGGTAGTCCCGTGTTTGGATATATGGGTGGTGGCCAAGTTAAAACTCCGGTGATGGGACAAGCTCCCTATCAGGTGACCCTAGAGGATCGAATGCGGTGGGCTCAAATAGCCGATGTGATGGCACAGGCAAATCATTATGCGGTACTGTGCTCACTTTAAAGTAATGTATGGAATTTAGATTGACACTTTTTGTTTACGATTTTCTAGGCCGAACCGGTGGCACCACCCCGACCAGGATCTGCAATGTTCGGATATCCGACATTACAGACGATCGGCAATATGAACACACTGAGTATGCACGGAACGTTGCCTCCCATGCACGCGGCCACTCTGCCGCCAGTCCCTCTGCCAAGGTGAGTAAAATCGAATCTCAACTATAGTGTGATTCTGTAGGCATATGATGTTGTCCTCGAACAGGGGTCTCGGACTCAACCGGAACGGCATGCGAACTTTGGAGAACTCCAGCTCCAGCGAAGAAGAAGACCGAGCCGATCTGCTCGGCAGGAATTTCAACGTGCCACGTCCCAAGAGTCGAAGCAATGCCAGCGTTACTGTAAGTAGTCCGACAATTTCGGAACATAAACATAAGCAACTGTGAATGTGACTGTTTTTTTTTGTTTTTGTAGTCAGGAATCTACTACGATGTGGATTACGCCCCAGCCGGAACCGAACAGCTGTACGGTATGAGCAGTACTCTCGGAGGCAGTACTCCGGTGCCGACTTCCAAGGCCCAGAGTAGCATACCAATGAGCACCTACACATCCAACAGTCGACCAATGCAATCATCGTACTACAAATGAGGTGATTCTGCAAACAAAAAAAAATTAACAAAGGACAGTGATAAGGAGGAATGCAGAGAAATACTGTAGAAATTCCAGTGAACACGATGGAAGTATGTTCAGAATCTCGATTAGGAATCTCATGACCCGAGGGAGGTGACCGACTGTTGAAGAGATTCGAGGCCAGCGAAGATCCTCTTCATTCAGTTTTAGTTTTATGCATTAGTGTTGTATAATCACTAAATTCTACAGATACGGAGCTATTATTAGATAATCGATGGAATGTTTTTTGTATAAATAGAAGAACCTAACACGCTTACGAGCGGCAATTGTAATGTTTAGTGTGTAAACAAAACGAAAAAAGCGAAAACGGCGCCCAAGTCGAAAATAATTCACATTGGTAGTGAACGTGCTTTTTTCTTAGCATATAAAATGGAAAAAGAGAAAAAGATATTGTAGCAAGTATTATTAATAAATTTCTAGGAGTCGTGTTAACATTTTTTCATTTATTTGAATGAATTTCCTGAAGTCACATTCAATACTGACCCCATACAGACTCACATCAGCAGTGGAAGACGTGGTAACATTACTACTTGAAGGTAAGTCATTATATTAAATTACACAACCTTTCATCTATATATATAAAATAAGAGCGAAAAAAGTGTTGTTGCTAATGTTCTCTGGTATGCGTGGACCGATCTCTAAATGATTTAAGGCTATAGTACATAAGGAAAATCCTTCGGAAAAGTGGAGAAAATCTTGAAAAATGTTATGTATGGACTTCCATACATAAATTTTCCACTCAATGCATGCTAGATCTGCAATGATTGTTTGGCGCGTATCGAGTTGTGTAATGCTTGCCCACTGGAGAGCAAAATATGAATACTAGATTATTGATAAAATCGTTTTACGCCAAACGAGCTGATTTGTGTTCAAATTTTATTGAGCCGACTTGATTCACGTGTTTATTTATTTCGAACCACATGTTCAATCAGGTATGGGCGCCAAATGAATGGCATACAGGTTTCCATTTTTCGCCGTCAATGCCGTCAATTCAAATTTAAGAACGACATAAAAAAGAAAGTGTTTCCTTAAAAGTTCAGAAATGTGAATCTCTATCTTCACAATGCATGTAATTATTGTTGTCACAATGCACTGAACTTTTATCCAAAAACAACAAGATTGAAGTGTGCAATGGAACAATTCTATTCGAATCCAAAGGTTGTTTTAAGGTTTTTTCGGCTTAAATTTTACATAAACATTACAAATGCCCGAAAAGTGAAATTAACATCACCAGTTGGGGCCAGTTGTAGTCATACTTCTTGAATTTCAGTAGATTAACCCAAATAAAACTGTTACAAAAAGTACATTTAATTGATAAATTAAATAAATTTGGAGTGAAATGCGAATAAAATTTGGAAGGGTAACGACTTCCCCGTTCATCGCAACTCGAGTAGTCATTTTATATGCGAAAACTAATTGTCAGAGTGAGATCTGCTATCTCTGTTCGATAGATTGACTTTCAGAGTAAGTTGAAAATAGGTGTTTGCGTCGCTATAACAGTAGTACTGGAAAAAATTTTCAACTATTTCTGTCAAATCCATTCACCTTCAGCACCAATAATGGCTTGATACATTGGGAGTTTTTGTGCGTATTTTTCGCAAAATTACCTCCAAATATTGGAGAATATTGAATATCATGGATAGAACGGGGTTCGGGAATCATCACATTGCCATTTTCACCTCTTTGAAACGATACATCGACTTTCTCACACACTGAAAAATTGCTGAGACTCATTTTATCATTCAACGTCATTGATCGCGAACAATCATGATCACATTCTTCTGAAACCGAATTTCGCTCAGGTCGTTTGATTATTCTGATTTAGTGAGTGTTCGAAATAATTTCCATCCAAAGATAATTTTTCAGCGGTGCGAAGTTCGCCTGGAGAGCTGTAGATACAGAAATAAGGAGAACAAGTGCAGAACGCACAGGAACAAGTGTGGAAGGTATAGGAACAGGTACAAAAAATGAAAAAAATATAGAAAGTACAGGAACAAGTAGTGAAACAAATACTGAAAATACTGGAACAAGTGCAGAGAGGACAGGAACATGTAGAGAAAGCACAAGAGTACTCGTAAGGAGTTTGTGTCATGAAGTTTGAGTTTTTATATGGAAAATTGTATGTTGCCTGTCCGCGTGTTGGCAAACCTTCGGTTTACCATACTTACCTTACCTAACAGCTATATGCCTGGGGTGTCCTTTGCTGTATCAAGCATACGTCTCCACATAACTCGGTCCATGGCTGCTCGTCGCCAGCCACTCAAGGCACGGATGCTTCTGAGATCACCCTCCACTTGATCGATCCACCTTGCTCGCTGCGCTCCTCTTCTTCTTGTACCAGTCGGATTAGATTCAAGAACCATTTTCACTGGGCTGTCGTTCGACATCCTTTTGACATGCCCAGCCCATCGTAGACATCCGATTTTAGCTGTCCGTACGATGGGTGGTTCTCCTAGCAGCTGTTGCAATTCGTGATTCATACGCCGTCTCCACGTTCCGTCTTCCATCTGCACTCCGCCATAGATGGTCCTCAGTACCTTTCTTTCGAAAACACTGAGGGCGCGTTGGTCCTCTGCCAACATAGTACAGGTCTCGTGGCCATAGAGAACAACAGGTCTAATTAGCGTTTTGTAGATGGTCAATTTCGTGCGGTGGCGTACTTTTCTCGATCGGAGGGTTTTTCTGAGTCCAAAGTACGCACGATTCCCTGCCAAAATGCGTCTCTGAATTTCTCTGCTGGTGTCATTATCGGCGGTCACCAGTGAGCCCAAATACAGGAACTCGTCAACCACCTCGATATCGTCACCGTCTATCAATATTCGTGGTGGGAGGCGTAGTGTTTCTTCTCTAGAGCCTCTTCCTCTCATGTATTTTGTTTTCGACGCATTTATGGCCAATCCGATACGCCTAGCTTCAGCTTTCAGTCCGATGTAGGTTTCCGTCATCTTCTCAAGGTTACGTGTCACAATATCAATATCGTCAGCGAAGCCAAAAAGTTGTACGGACTTTCGGAAGATCGTACCACTCGTGTCGATCCTCGCTCTTCGAATCACACTTTCCAGGGCAATATTGAACAAGATACAAGAAAGTCCATCACCTTGACGTAGCCCTCTCCGAGATTCGAAGGGACTCGAGAGCGTCCCAGATACTCGGACGTAGCACATCACACTATCCATCGTTGCTTTGACCAATCGCGTCAGTTTATCCGGGAAAACGTATTCGTACATGATCTGCCATAGCTGTTCTCGATCGATTGTGTCGTATGCCGCTTTGAAGTCAATGAATAGGTGATGCGTGGGTACGTTGTATTCACGACACTTCTGGAGTACTTGTCTTATCGCGAATATGTGATCCGTAGAGGCGCGGGCTCCAGTAAATCCCGCTTGGTACGGCCCTACGAATTTCTTAGCTATTGGTGATAGACGACGGCAAAGGATTTGGGAGAGTACCTTGTAGACGGCGTGATTACGCGGTAATTGCAATAGTCTAGCTTATCGCCCTTTTTGTAGACGGGACATACCACTCCATCCATCCATTCCTGCGGTAGAATCTCATCCTCCCAAATCCTAGAGATCATCCAGTGCAGCGCTCTAGCCAGTGCCTCTCCTCCATGTTTGAGCAGCTCGCCTGGCAACTGGTCATTGCCCGCGGCTTTGTTGTTCTTCAGCTTGCTGATCTCCTCAATTATCTCCGACAGATCAGGGGCTGGGAATCAGTCGTCGGCTGAGCGTGCACCCAGATTGATTCCTGTACCGTTCTCTGTATCTTGTGCTTCGCCATTCAGATGCTCGTCATAGTACTGCTTCCACCTGTCGATCACCTCACGTTCGTTCGTGAGAAGGCTATGTGGCTGCACCGATGTAGAATATATACGGACTACTTTCGGACAATAGTGAACTATCCGGCTGGATTGTCTAATCAGAACTAAAATATATTTACAGTAGGTAGAAGAAGTGTAGTGTAATAATGATTTGTATACGCGTGCGTGTATGTGTTGGCATATTGGGATGATCAAATTAATGTCGATTACGCCACATCACTCCCCCCGTAGAATTACCAATACTGACGAGGGATTTTCACGCGGCGTCCAGAGCGTGTTTGGTAGGTGTTCGTCTCAGTTGACATCTTGGACTGCTCTACTGGTGGATGAATCTCCTCTGCTTGTGTGAAAGCTGCCTTCAGCCGATCGATAGATATCACAGTAGATTTACCATTTACGTCTACAATGAAAACTTTTTTCTTCCGGCGAATAACTTTATACGGTCCGTCGTACGGTTGTGTGAGAGGAGGTTTGATTGATCCTACCTTCACGAAAACGTGGCTGCAGGTAGATAACTGCTTTTGTACAAATGAATTTTTCGAGGAATGATTAGCAGTCTGCGTAGGACGTAACTTCGTCATTATTGTCTTCAGGTCGGTGACGAATGTTGAGGTTGGATTTTTCATTTCACTGTCGGAGAAGAATTGTCCGGGTAATCTTAGTGATGTACCGTAAGTAAGTTCAGCAGCCGTTGCTTGTACATCTTCCTTCAGTGACGATCGCATGCCCAGAAGCACGATGGGTAGAACTTCGGTCCAACGGGAATGTTGATGGCACATGATCGCTGATTTGAGCTGACGGTGTGTTCGCTCAATCTGACCGTTTGCTTGCGGGTGATAAGGCGTTGTACGCAGATGTGTTATTCCTAGCATTTTTGTTAGTGTGCGAAACAATTCCGACTCGAATTGTCTACCACAGTCAGTTGTTATATTGGTTGGTACGCCGAATCGTGCGATCCAACCCTCGACGAAGGCACGAGCTACGGTGTGTGCAGTCATATTCGGCAACGGGTAGATCTCAGGCCATCTGGTGAATTTATCGATAATAGTGAGACAATATAAATTCTCTTCGGACGGTGGAAGAGGTCCGATCAAGTCCATATGGATGTGTGCGAATCGGTTATCTGGTACCGAAATTCTGCTTATTGGTGCTTTATTGTGCCGTTGTATTTTTGATTTCTGGCACGGAATACAATGCATAACAAATTGCTTGCAGTCGCGACGTAGTGATGGCCAGATGAATCGGTCCAAAACTAAGCGAGTGCTGGCACGAATTCCTGGGTGCGACGTTTCATGCAGCTTCTTTATTATTCGTTGTCGAAACTCGAGTGGAACGAACGGACGGATGGCTTCTGTTGACACATCGCAGTATATGGGTGTGGTTGCTAATGGTGATTTAAGTAATTTTAGTTTTACTGAAGTGTTGCTTGGAGGATTGTTTAAAAACTCTTTCAGTTCTGGATCTGATTTCTGGGACTCAGCCATACGACCATAGTCGATCACAGTAGTAGTAATCGAATCGATGCGACTTAGCATATCAGCGACTTTGTTGGATTCGCCAGATACGTGCCTAATGTCGGTAGTATACTCACTTATAAAGCTGAGTCGACGTTGTTGTGTTGGACTGGCTTTATTCGGACGCTGGTGGAAAGCAGTGACCAGCGGCTTATGGTCTGTGTAGACACAAAATTCTCGAGCTTGTAGTGTATCTCGAAAATGTTTGATGGCTTCGTACATAGCGATTAGTTCTCTGTCGTATGTGCTAGCCTTTTGTTGACTTTCGCTCAACTTTCGCGAGAAGAATGCTAGTGGTTGCGGGCCATTTTTAGCGATTTGATACAGAACTGCTCCGATAGCTGTGTTAGAAGCATCGACATCCAGTGCGAGTTTTGCTTCTGACGATGGATCAGCGAGAAGAGTTGCGTTTGCTAGGTCATGTTTACATTCCTCAAACGCTTTATTCGAAACCTCGTCCCATATTAAAATGGTTGTATCGTTGCGAGTATTTCCAGGGATCATCGATTGTAAAATTTGTTGGTTTACGGCTGCTTGTGGAATGAAGCGCCTGTAAAAATTAATTGTACCGAGAAATCTTTTTAACTGTTTAGCTATCGTTGGTCTTGGAAAATTTAGAATTGCTTGCACTTTGTTAGGCGTTGGTTTGATTCCCTCTGGTGTTATTTGATGGCCTAGAAATTCAACGGTAGGTTGCCCAATCTGGCATTTCGCAGCGTTGATGGTGAGTCCGTTTTGTCTCAGTCGATCAAACACTGTTCGTAGATGTTGCTTATGCTGCTCAACATTATCTGACGCTATGCATAAATCGTCGATATAAGGGTAAACAAAATCTAGGTCACCAAAGATAGCATGTAGGTGCCTTTGGAGAGTTTGTCCTGCATTGCGCAGTCCGAAGGTCATATATTTAAATTCAAAGAGCCCGAAAGGTGTGGTGATAGCTGTTTTAGGGACATCTTCGGGTGCCACAGGGATTTGGTGGTATGCACGTTGCAAATCTATGCAAGAGAAAATTTGCTTACCGTACAAGATGCTGGAAAAGTCTTGAATATGTGGTACTGGATAACGGTCTGGTACTGTGATGGCATTCAGATTCCGGTAGTCACCACATGGTCGCCACTTACCATTCGATTTTTTAACAAGATGCAGCGGGCTGGCCCAATTACTTTTAGATGGTTGACAAATCCCCTGCTCCATAAGAAACTGGAATTCTGCCTTTGCTTCTTTGAATTTGTCCACAGGTAACCGGCGTGGTCGACAAAAAACAGGTTGCCCGGTGGTAACAATCTGATGCATGGTGCTGGCTGTTGTTGGTTTGTGTTTCATATTCAGGATCGTTATGTCTTGGTATTCTGTAAGGATTGAAGCGAATGGTGAACTCTTATCAAATGTAGTTATAGTTGGCTCTGATACTGCATCGATATTTTCGATTTCCAATCGGGTGGTGTTGTCGATCAACTTGTTTCTCCGCAGATCCACGAGTAAATCGTAGTGTTTCAGGAAATCGGCACCAATTATAGGTGATTTGACATCGGCGATGACAAAAATCCACGTGAATTGTCTTCGTAGGCCAAGATCAACGATGAGTCTTTTGGTACCAAATGTTTGAATTGTGGAACCGTTTGCTGCATAAAGTTGATGTGATGTAGTTGGTGTAAGGCGTTCTCTAGATGATGGTGGTATGACAGATATATCTGCCCCAGTGTCGATGAGGAATCGATTTGACGTCTTCAGGTCGTGTATATGGATGCGCTGGACGTTTACAGGTTGGTTCAGGCTAGTGCTGGTGTTTTGCTTCGGCGACGGTTCGCTAATTGAAGCGGGCGGTGGTTGGTGTGCGTTAACGTTGTGGTCTAATTGTCCTTCGGTCGAGTATATACCTCGATGTTTCCATCGAAAAAAATACACTTAACGTCTTGGTTTCCGAATTTTGTCTTCTCACACTTCCGAGCTTGTGCACCATGTCGGTAGTGAAACCAGCAGATCCATCGGCGTGGTGTCTTGCTTCTCCCTGGTGTTGGATCACGACGACTGAAAGAGCGTGAGCGCGGGCGACTGTTTTGACGGTCCCGTCCACGAAAATCAAACGACAAGGCTTCTTCCAAGCGTCGCGATAGAGCTTCGATTCTTTGTTCGAGAGACGATGTAGAGGTAGATGTTTCTGGGGTAGTCTGCACAGCAGAAATTTGCTCACGGGGTGCTTCCAAAATTTTATCAGCTACTTTGGCTTGCTCGTCGAGTGTCGCGGTAGGCATAGCAGCGATAATGGATCGAGCAGTATTTGGAAGTGCTCGCAGCCACAGGTTCGCTAGCACATTGTCGGTGCATCCCGCGCCACCCAGACGGCGCATCTCGGTCAATAATACACTTGGCTTTTGGTCTCCTAGAGATATACCCGAGAGCAAACTAGTCAATCGTTGTGTTTCCGATGGGCGGAAATGTGCAATCACGGCAGATTTGAGGACATCGTATCTATCGTTAGTGTTTGTTTCATTACACCTTGATATCACTGAATGCACGAATTTCGCGCGGGAGCCAAGAGCGACTATTACAGCGTTAAACTTGAATTTATCATTTTTGATCACATTAACGCTAAATGCTGCTTCCAGACATATGAACCATGTCTCAATGTCGTCGGGATCGAAGTCCGGGAAATTAATTTTAGCAATGATTGCAGGTTCTTTAGCGTCATCCTCAGATTTGATGATGGCGGAATCGCCATCGTTATTTGGCATTGTGGTTGCCGTCGGATTTTCTACACGCGGTTCACGTCGGATTTTCTACGTTCGATGTAGATAAACTACGGAGTTTTCGCGTATGCGGCTCGAAATATAGAATAAAAAACTTGCGAAACGAATAACTTCCGTAACGATCACGTCGGGGTCACCAGTGTGGCTGCACCGATGTAGAATATATACGGACTACTTTCGGACAATAGTGAACTATCCGGCTTGATTGTCTAATCAGAACTAAAATATATTTACAGTAGGTAGAAGGATATCGAGTGTAGTGTAATAATGATTTGTATACGCGTGCGTGTATATGTTGGCATATTGGGATGATCAAATTAATGTCGATTACGCCACAGCTACCACTGGTATCTCTGCACATTTCGGCCTGTGGCGTGAAGACTGTACGTGAGCGGTTCAACTTCTCATAGAATTTCCGTGTATCATTTGCGCGGTACAGCTGTTCCATCGCTTCGCGATCTTGGTCTTCCTGGTGGCGCATTTTCTTCCGGAAAACCGTGTTCTGTCTGTTCCGCGCCTGTCTGTATCGTTCCTCGTTCGCTCTCGTGCGGTGTTGCAGCATCCTCGCCCTTGCTGCATTCTTCTCTTCGACCAACTGCTGACATTCGCCGTCAAACCAGTCATTTCCTCGATTCGATAACCTCGTTCCTAGTACGGTTTCAGCAGTGCTACTCACGGCGGACCTTATGTTCCTCCAGCCGTCTTCAAGAGTCGCCGCGCCAAGCTACTCTTCCGTTGGTAGCACTAACTCCAGTTGTTGCGCGTATTCCTCTGCAGTACGAATGCTACGTAGCTGCTCGAGATTGAATCCCGGAGTTCCTGTGCGACGAGTGTTGTGCACCGTCGATAGTTTTGAGCGCATGGCTTGTATTGACTACAAATGCGACTATTTTGTTTGTTGACTAATCATTTCAACCAGAAATGGGCTTTGTTCTGAACAAAAAATTTCGGTTCTTCCTCCAACTTTTCCAACGCAGTGTTATGTTTTCCTTTTTAAGCCAAAATGGATCTGCTATATAAAAGTCGTCTCCCAATTGCCAATAATTTCGTTTAACCAAGAAAGATTGGAAGGTGCAAGAAATATTCGCTTAAACCAATACCCAAATGGATTCCACCCCTATCGATCACCTTATGCTTCAGAGCATAACGGCCTGTTCGATCAATTCTCAGCAGCTTCAATGTTATTTTCGAGCACTAACTAAAAGCAACCAGGGAAGGGTCAAAATTTAAATTCACACTACGACGGAAAGAATCATAGAATAAGAAAAACTCCACATACATACATATTCTGATACTCCATACAAAGCTTTATTCATATCGGATAATAAACCTCGTATAACGCCGAAACCTACATCATAAATAATACAGTGTAGTCTTAGAGCTATGTGCCTCTATTCCTATCAAATAAAACATGCATCAGCTGGTGTACAGGGTCATCGTGATAAAACAGAAACGCTCGCAGAATGCGATAACTCTCCAAACAACATTTTCATTACATCATAAGTCACAAACAATAACAGCTCTGGAGGTGACCGGTCCGAACCGATCTTCACAGCTTCCCCGCCGGGCCATCAGCGCTCGACACCTGGCTGTGATAGTGCAGTGCCTCCTGGTAAGCCTTGTTGACGGCTTTCCGTTCCGTGGGTTTCCGAGATTCTACCAGCTTGTTCTGGTCCAGTTCTTTGTTGACACCCAGCAGTTCCAACTTGTTCGCCGGAAGCCACTGCCAGGTTCGCTTCACGTCGAAAAACAACACCAGAAACACCGGTTCATCGTAATTTGCCTTCAGGGCTAAAACGTCCGCTGGTGGCGCCGGCAGCGGGACTCCATTGTGAACGAACCCGCTGGGAATGTCCGGATCGATTATGAGCGCCGGGTACCACGGATAGCCACGACATTTCGCCCAAACCAGTTTCAGTGGTTCGAGCAAAGGTTTCTCCGGGAAGGCTTCCGCTTCACTGGTGGACATTTCCGAGTCGCAGAACGATTGGTCGTCGTCCATACTCGTACTGCTGAAGTTGACGAAAACAAACAAATTTGGTTACGTTGAAATCATGCTCCGGAAATGAAGAAAAAAAACGACTTACCCAAACTCCGACTCAGTGCCACTTCCGCTAAAACCACTGCAGCTACTGCAGGTACTTCCGGTAAAGCTCAGGTTGCTATCGTCCGAATCCGATATCTCCCGGTCCTGTCCACCTCGATAAACCCGAAAGCTGTCCGGAATAGCCTCGAAGGACTTTTTGTTCGGCGATTCGGACGATTTGCTACTTCGGGAAGGACCCGGTATCCCGAGAAATCCAGCCTCGCCTCCTCCGATAGCGGATCCCGACGTGGCGCCCTTGCTTTTACTCGAATTACCACGTTTTCCACGAGTGGCTTTTTTGGCCGTTTTCTGCAAAAGCTCGGTGGTCTCGGCAATGACCGCCTCCTCTTTCGATGGGGTTTCCGGTTTCTTGAGTGCAGCCTGTGCCTTTCGCGTGAACAAGACAGCCGTTCTGAAATGAGACAATGAGAGGGGGCTCAATGACTCAAAGTCGTTGGTTTCTAACAAATACATACCGTCGATTGACACCGGATGGCGATGGACTATTGTTGAGAATTTTCAACGGGCTTGCGGGTGGTGTTTGTAGCTTCGGTGATTTCGTAACTGCAGGCTCAGCCTTTTTGAGCACTTCCACTGGTGTCTTTTCGAGGGACTGGAGAAAAAAAGATTAGGATCGAGAATGAAAAAATGGGGGTTCGCGATGTAAACAATAATGCAATTTTAGAAGCTTACAGCACTTGGTTTCTCTGGTTCCCGAGCGATCGCTCGTTTGATTTTGGCAATCTCACTCCGGATGTGCTTGATCTTTTTGGATCGCGTCAGACCGTGCTTGATTCCGTTCGCTTTCGATACCTGCTGTTGGAGTTTTTCGATCAATTTCACGCTGGGCGGTTCCTGTATCAGCTGACTCAACTCGGCTTCGATGTCAATCACCAGCGAATCTTCCAACGCCTGAATGGCCGGTGGTGATTGATGTTTCTCCAGAATTCCCGCTCGCTCCAGTTCTTTGCGGATCGTTCGGAAAATTATCGTTCCGGCATCCTTCATTTTGATTCCCGCCCGGTAGAATATCGTATCCTTGTTGTTGTACGTCAAACAATTGCTGATCATCAGCGCAACGTCGGCCTCCAAATCTTCGATGCTGGTGTAGAAACCACTCCGCAGCTTTTGTCGCATAGTTCCCAGATCGATAGGATTTTTCACGACAGTCAAATAATCGGTGACTTCGTCCGTGTCCACCGGTTCCCGGAAGATCTCCTGAACGTCCTTCGCTTCTAGCTGATCCAAAATCCGATGCAGCACGGGTTCAATCGGATTCAGCTGGGCCATTGTGCACTGTTCGTTTGTTTTGATTAGAATTAGTTTGAGTTTTTCCCGTTTTCGTACCAACTCGCACAGAAGTCGGGCACGTTCCAAGTCCTGCCGAAGACATTGCCAATACTTCAACTGATGATAAAGCTCACGAGCATCCGGAGAACCATCGTTCTTATCACGACCTCCCGGGGCACCCTGCGCTTGTCCCTGACTCTGCAAACGCCTCAGCAGCGGAACACCATTTCGATGTTGCCGTTTGAGCGTCCAGTAAGCGACCAAACGCTGAATAAACTGCTGCTTCTTGGCAATATTTACGAGCGATGCAATCTCCTCTACTCGATTCGGTGGAATCGTTGGAATTAAAATGACCGGTGCCGACGTTCGCTTAATTGCTAGCATCTTTCGAGCTTTCTTCATTTTCTCACGGCATGCCTCTCGTGGATCGACGTCACCACCGGATTCTCCCGGCGAGGACAGTGCATTGATGGGAGTGTGCGCGTCGCAGTATGCCGTCTTTTGCACTACGACCGGATGGGTGTCATTGCCACGGACCTGATCCATTCGCATACAGAGTCCAGCCTGTTGGGCACAAGTCACATGGAAGGCAGCATAGCAGGAATTTCGGTTGCACTGAATACACGCACCCATTCCTTTCTGTTTGCAAATATAGCACACCAAACGCCACCGGGCGGGAGGAATCATTTCTATCGAATCAATCGGTTCCAGAAACACTGTATTCGCAAATCGAACCTCCGGAATCCAGAGCGCACAAACCACGTGCGCCCATTGGCCACTGTCCGTCTGTTTGAACGCACCTCCCGTATTGGGACACAGCACACAGTCCACCGAACGACTGGGACTTTGCAAACAACGCCGACAAAGCCACTGCCCCTCCGGAATGTACGGAACCCCATAGCAATCCTGGTGAACCGCCA
Source organism: Malaya genurostris (assembly GCF_030247185.1). Taxonomy (NCBI): domain Eukaryota; kingdom Metazoa; phylum Arthropoda; class Insecta; order Diptera; family Culicidae; genus Malaya; species Malaya genurostris. Next base: position 288,294,551 of record NC_080572.1, read on the forward strand.
GATTACACATGTCACAAAACAAAATCACGTTCGTATTCTGACATTCTCCGTCCATGCAGATACAACAGACGGCATCGTCATCAACGATCGCTCCGTTCTGGCCGGTCACCGATGCCTGAAAGTAGGACTCCTTCTCCAACCGATCCATCAAAAGTTCCAGCGAATCTACGGCCACAGGACAGAGATTTTGTGATGCTCGTCGCTCATTCATAATGCTTAACCAAGTAGTGTCTTCTTCGTCAACATCGTATTCAACTTCCCCATCCAATTCCTCCGTGCTCTTCTCAATAAACCGAATGTAAGCATTTGGTCTGACGGGGGCATCACTGATTGTGTACTCTTCAATCTCTTTGAAAACACCTGAAATAACATCAAAACCCGTCAGAAATCTGCAACCAAAATCAAACGCAACACTTACCTTCCGGTAAAGTTACCGTTGGTTCCGATGGTGGCGGAACGACGAACATTTCCAAATTCGGATCCTCCAGTGCCTTTTTGTGGTCTTCTATGCTGATCAACGCAAACTCTTCGTCCACCGAAAGGTTAATATTTTTTCCACCAAATTCGATCTTCACCAAATTCTCATCTTCCATGTAGGTTAGCGCTTCTCGCGAAGCCACCGCTGGTGTCTTATTTTTAGGAGTAACCCCGACCTTTTTCTTTTGACTTCTCTTGTTGTTGTTGTTTTTGACTGGGCGAACAGGTGTTTCACATGAAGCTTCCTTTACACTGGGTTTGGTTTTGGATTTGGTGGAAGCAGAACCGGTGTCGCCACATGCACCGGACCCGGACGGTGTGGGTGTATCGACACCAACGGAATCACCCACGGCAACAGCAGCTGCAGCAGGAGTAGCGGTAGCAGAAGCAGAAGCAGTACTTGTATTTCCAGCCGCCGGTGATGGATTGTCATGATCATAGTTGTTTAGGTGGTATTGTAAACCAATCACCGATTTGTACTTTTTGTCACACTTGGGACACTTGAATGGCGGAGAGTGTTTGTTGAGGGTTTTGATGTAGTCCTGCACGTCGAAGTCAAGACCCATTTTGACACCACAAAACCACTAGGAAACGTTTGTGTAAAACCTTCGACGCTGCGTTATTTGTGTTTACACTTTTCGCTCCGTTTTCTTCGAACAACTTATAGTGACAGCTATGTCGAACGCATCGGCGTTTCACGAATGACAAAACAACATGAACACAGGCATGAAGAAATGTGGGAACAATCAAACTCGAGCATAAAATTGTCACATACTTTTCCGAAAGGGGTTATGAGAATGCCGGATGATTTTGACCTGAAATGCTACCGATTTAAAAGATTTGACATATAGATTATCTGCGATTGTTTTGCGAAGTAATTAAAATTATTTAAAAAAGAGCGACATTCGCAATAAAATATGCAAAAGAAAACAACATTCACTTCTTGCTGTTTTCGTGCTGATTCTACAATATAGAAACAAATCATCCAAAAATTATTTTTTTAAATATTGAGAATCTTTGAATTTTTGAAAGATTTGTTTTTGTGTCAATAATATTCAGAAAATAAATAAATTAAATCTTGAAAGTAATAGATACAGACTGCTCAATAACCGGTAGCGCACCCGGCGTAGGACCTATTAAGATTAAAACCGGGTATAAATAAACGATTAAAACATTACCGGTAGCGATATCTGCGTATGAAAAATGAAATTACGAAAAGGGTGATTCTTCTGAATAACTCTTATCGGAAGTAATGACACAGACTAACAGACAGGACACTCAAATTAGATTCTTCAATCATTTTAACGGTCATTTCGAATATTCCTTTATTTGGGACAGTACTCACATGTGTCATGATGGCGCTACGTTACCCTATCAAAAACATCCTGTCTGTCATCTAGACTGTGTTTATTTTTTTCATTTACCAACAGAGTTGCCATTCATACAGAATTACCTGTAATGTATTTATTTTTATAATAAAATTTTTATTGGGCTCATTTGCGTTAGCTTAACGTGGCCGATTGTCTTGTTGTTAGGTGGAAAAGAGTGGAAGCCGTATTATGGGGCGGCCTGCTCCCCTAGAGTTAGTAAAGGAGTGTCAGGAGGGTGGGACCTATACTGTGTTGATGTTAAACATATTTTGATATTACAAATCATTCATTAATAGCTTTTAAATCTTTTAAACACACTTTGCATTTCCGGGTTCTCGACGTTCTCTAGATTGTAACGAGGAAGAGACTATACTAGACTCGGATGCTTTGTTGGTGTGCTTTGATGTTGGTGTGTCATTTATGGATGGTTTCCAGCAATTCAGCTTGACCAGTGTTTAGTTCGTTTGGTGTAGGACCACTGTAGAAGAAAGAAAGAGAAAGAGAGGGCACTATATTTGCACGTTTATGGCTTTTAAGAAGTTATAGAGGTAGGTCATGTTAAGGGGATCTCGGGTTGCCAAAACGTCACGGACTGGAACATAAGGTGGTCTACCTCGGGCCCGAAGGGAATCAATTAGCTGGAGTCTGACGTTGCAATACTCGGAGCAAGCCCAAACAACATGCTCGATGTCATGATAACCGTCTCCGCAAACGCAAAGATTATTCTCACTAAGACCAACACGATGAAGATGCGCTTTGAGCAAAGAGTGGTTGGACATAAGTCTTGACATTGTGGACCTGTAATGTATTGATTTGTATACGTCCATGCGAATTTCATGCAGGATACAGATTTAATACATATTGCCAAAACTATATACATAATTGTGCCTACTTTCATCCTCCAACGCAATACAAAATCGAACCCGTTTTGTTACAATATTTACTTGCTTCTGGTCTGCCGCCACTTAATTTCGGGTGAAAACTACCAACACAATAAAAAATAGTCTAGATGAACAACGTTGAGTCAAATAAATGGTTACCTTCAACATCGTGAAAAATTTAAATATATTATCAACGTAATCCAATAATTTATTGTGACGATTCAATTTCAAATATTTTGATGAAATCAGGCATCCCTGCAAGCAGCTGATCGGTTTTGACAAACGAGGGGAAACCAACTAGTAAAAAAACTTGTACATAACACAAGGGGTGTACAGATAGTAAATAGTTCGCGCAGTACAATATAGGTGGAACTAGTGCATCACGAAAAATGATTTTTATAAGAATTTACTCATACTGTCATGTCTGTTAGTCTGTGGTAATGATTTGCAACGATTTTTTCGGCGAAACTACGAATATTTCTTATATAGTAATAACTCTAATACTAAAATGTTCATAAATCAAATACCATTGATTTTAAATGTTTTACCTTATATTCTTAAGCATATGAAAAAAATGTTATTGGTCCGTGTATTACGTGTTATTAAAGTTTAATTCACTGATTTTTTATGTGAATTTTGAAAATTGAAAAGATTCGTTTATTATGCGTTTTTTAAGCGAAGGTTGATAGAATTATTTTTTTGCAACTTTACAAAGTTATGCGGTTTTATGCGAATTTTCAGAGTTGTGGTATTTTTCGACAAATTTTCCAAATTATGAGGTTTTTAATACGATTTTTGACGTGAATACAACTTGCTTTACAATGGGGCGCCTTTTCAAAATCTATCCTGTACTTTCAAGAATGGGTAGAACTTAATCGTTAATATTTCTTGTTGCACATAACCAGACCCTGTCAGCTTGGAGCGAAATCAATCGTATGAGTGCGCAGTGCTGCTATTTTGACATTTCTCTCCACTGCTTCTATGCACTAAATTCGATGCGGACTCGGGGGACACTATGCTTACAAAAAATAATGCTACCAATGATTTGTTCGGGAATTGTGAAAACTGGATATCTTCTTATTATTAATTAACCCAACAACACAATGTTTTTTTCATGCTATGATCAGCATATTTATGAAAATTTTTAGTTTTATTAAATAACCACAAATAACTCAAAATTATAGTTTATACTATAGTTTTCTAAAATGTTTGGTTTTAACAAGTACTAAAGAAAAAAGCTTATGACTCTTGTTTGTCTTTCTCATGCTCGGGCGACGGTTTTGATGTAGTGAGCTACATTTCATTGCTAAATGAGTAGATATAAAATGTATAAAATGACACGTTTCATTAATTCTTTTAATATTAGTAAATTAATTATTACCGAACTTTTTGATATTTTCTTAAAACGAAATTATTGTAATTCGTACGGTTAGCAATTTGTGTGTTTGAATGAATGTGTCGTGAATTCGTGGTACTTTAGTTTCGATGCACTGTTACAATTCTGGATGTAAAGAAATTAAACCTTGCACTATTCCCAGAACATATCTATTTATGAGAACGATTTCGGATATTAAGAAGTGTGAAGTTTTATTCGTATTCACGACATCCAGTTATGCCTCGGTCATTACCCATACACTTCTTTTTTATGCGATACTTATCCCTCGCATAAAAAATATTTAAATGTATTGGAATTGACTTTACCACAGATAACAGATATACAGACTTAAACAAAACCTTTCAAAATCCTTCTCAAGTTTCAAATTCGATATGCGTTGGAAACAAGGAGCTCACTACTGCCACCTACGCGAATATTCGCCGCGATCTATCAAAACGTTCCACTATGTTTCGAAACGATAACAAAGTTCTCCTGCCTATTATAAAAATATTCCAATTAAAACTATTTAAAAGCTTTTCACACATTATTTTCTTTCGCTCATGAATGTATTAGCAGATTCTGTTAAACTGCTAATGCCACCTCGCGGATCAACATAATCCGCTAAGCAAACGTGAAGTCATTGTTATTTGGAACGCACTTATTTTGCACCGAAGTGCAATATCTATCCTGGCGTCTGAAACGAAAACAAATTTACTGCAAAATAAGTACAATGCTTCACGTCTGCTTAGCGGATTATGTTGATCCGCGAGGTGGCATCAGTAGTCACACATAATCTGCTAATGCCAAGCTAATGCACTGATGAGCTGAATACGAAACGTAAAACACCATGAGTAAATTCTTCTGAAAATAAACTTTCTTGTGACATTAGTTCCACCTATATTGAACTGCGCGAACCAACGAACTATTTACTATCGGTATACTCCTTGTGTTATGTTACAGCTGTAATATTTTTTCTTTTTAGTTAGTTTTTCGCACGGAATGTTTAAAAAGTCGGCCCCATGTAAAGTGAACTTGTAGGCATTTAGGCTATTTTGAATTGTGTTGGTAATTTTCACCCGAAATTAAGTGGTGGCAGACCAGAAGCAAGTAAATATCCGTTGGTAAATGAAAAAAATAAACACAGTCTAGATGACAGACTGGATGTTTTCGATAGGGTAACGTGGCGACATCACTGCATATGCGCGTACTGTCCCAACTGAAGGAATGTTCGAAATGGCCGTTAAAATGATTAAAGAATCCAATTTGCATGCCCTGCCTGTTAGTCTGTAGTTTTAGTATACTGTGTTCAATATTTCCAGCTATTGAATTGAAATAAAATGCTGTGCTGTTTCATATCTTCTTGTTAATAAAAATAGTGACAACCGCACTCACAAAGAAATGTCTTAGCATTACATTCCTTTTGTCAGACCCTGTCAGCTTGGAGCGATCTCAATCTTCAGTTCAGCCACGCCATCGCACGGCATCACATTCAACATATCATGTCAATTGTATGGGTGCGCAGTGCTGCTGTTTTGGCGCGCACGAATTTGACATTTCTCTTCCCTACTTCTATGTACAAGATGCGAACTCGCCTGAGGGCACTATGTTCGCAAAAAAGGATGTTGCCAGTGACAATTTTTTACTCCATCGACCGGACCATTCCAGTATGAAAGTTTCCATGTGTTCAACTGGACCGAGTGCCTGCGTGAGTACGGAAGTTTACCCGCTTCTGCCGACTGCTTCAAACAGGCCGTCGGTATGAAGCTAGAGACACTGAAACCATGTAATGCGACTTCAACCTGCATCGGTAGAGTTGTGGGAGTTCTTGGATCTCGACTTCGGCTTCGGTTGGATGGCAGTGACAACATAAACGATTTCTGGAGGCTTGTCGATTTGAGATACCATGACGTTTTTAGTTGCTTTTTAAGCCATTGGAATTATATGACAATTTTCTGAAATAAATGTTTTATATTTCATGGCATTTTTCATTTCATAGATTTATATCAAAACCTGGAATCTCTCTTTTGACTTCAACCAATATATAAAATAGTAATTTTCTGGTATCTAAATTTGATATGATCTGATAGATAAATGTGATATGAACAGTACATAACATTTTACCTATGAAACACGTAACTTTTACTGGATTATGCATTAAACAGCTTTTAAATGCCAGTCCATTAAAACCTACGTGAAAAGAAGGGTGGAAAATATTCACATAACTTTTCAGGTAACTATAATATGATTATTATTTTGAGTATAGGGTACAAAATCATTACATCACCAGTACTACGATCCTACTGATCCTTCCAGATCGGGGGTTCGAACTGAAGACCAGTACCCAAAGCATTGAATCGCGAACCCGGGCACTCACAGCACTCACAATGTTAGATAAAAATGATCACCTAGTACTTCTACATCGTGTTGGTGGGTGCCGTTTGACTGAATCGTGGCGAATTGTCAAAATCAGCTGTTTATGCTGACTTCTGGCGGTACGCAAGAACAAAACACACTGCGCGTTATGAGCGATTTATTGGTTATTTCGCAAAAATTGTAAACTTTTCAAATTAATTAAAATTATCATTTACTTTGATTACGTAATGGATAATACTGGACAACAACATGCAACAGAAGATGGACAGCGCAATGTTTTGGTAAAGTGATGGTACATGAGTTCTAAATTTCTGAACTTTCAATGTTTATTGTTTGTTTTGTAGAATTACCAATTTTCACCCGAAGAACTTAAAGTACTACAAGAATGCAACCGAGAAGCATTCTTTCAACGGTCACTGCCGTTCGGTACGATGTGTGGTATTGGAACGTGGTATGCGGTTCAGAGAGGCTTTTTTAAGGTAGAATGCCGGCAACCGATTTTGAATACAATCTGTAATATTTTCATTATATTTTTTACTTTTGTGTTTAGGCTAGTGCTCGCTTTGGTGCTGGACCTAAAGTTTTCGTCGGAATCACAGTGGGATATTTTATGGGAAAACTTAGCTACCAGCACAAATGCGCGGAGAAAATTATGCGTCTTCCGAATTCAAGATTGGCTGAACTAATTCGTCAGCGGCGGCAGGGTACTGCCGGAGGTGTTGAACGATTGTAAGTAGTTTCGCATACTCTTTAACTGCTGGTTGGTTTATAATTGTCTTTTTGTTTACTTTCAATAAGGTTACCGGACCAGGGTTTGGGTGCCGGTAGCATGCTGTCCCCGTTTGGACCAACTTCACCCAGTGATAGCTACACCGAGAAACAGATGCATCGTTCGGATTCATTCAATCTGGACATTCATGTTCCACAATATTCTGGACTGGACGATAGTGGGCGACCTACTCTCGATTGTATTGTTTTTGGGTAACCCTTTAAGGGGACGTTTGTTATTTAATATGATTTCATTTTACAGCTGATCAGGCATTCGAAGAAGAGCTCCAATTGCCGCCTAGCCCTCAGGTAACCAAATCTTATGAAGAACTACGTAGGCAGAACAGAGAGGAGTATATGAAACGGCAGCAGGCACCCTATCGATCACCGGTTCTAGATGATCAGCCGCCGATTAGGCGCGAACTGGAGCGTCCAAAATACGAAGAACAACAGTCATCACAGCCGCAAGCTAAGAATAAATACGGAGATACTTGGTCGCAATAGAATGGGCAAAATGTCACAAGGACAAAAAATGGATACGGTGAGAAACTTCTTTGATGTAGTGGTTGCATATGCAACTTTTATTAAATAAAACAAAATGTTGAAAATCAAATTTTCATTTCTTCCTTATTACAAAGATAATGCACGTTGGATTCATGAGAAGTTCATTTGTGATGCTGGATCCGATAACAAAAACTAATAATCTTTCAACGCTTAAAACTATTACAGCTGTGCCACTTCGTACAAATATGCTCCGAGTAGTTTAGTCTGAAAGCAGACAAAAAAAAAATCAGAATAAAAATGTTGTTGCTTAAGATAAAAAATAAAGCTCACTCCTTGGATGTAATTGCGAACGTCAATTTTCTCATTCTGTGAATGAGCACCGTCATCCGAGGCACCCATCGGCAGCAGAAGCACATTTTTACCGGTAGTTTGTTGTAGAGTTAACGTAACCGGAATTGATCCACCCTCGCGAGTCATGTCCGGGACCACCTGATAGACGTGTTGGGTGGCAATTTTCGCCGCCTGATAGTGCGGGTGGTTCGGATCTTCTGTCCAGGGTTTTCCACCATGAGCCATTCGAACGGCAAATTTGTTCGGTGAACCACGTTCGGTCCATTTGGCAGTCAGATAGTCGGAAACGTATTTCTCCACCAGCTCCGGTGTTTGATTAGGCACGATGCGGATCGAAAATTTTCCTATGACCTTCTTTGGGATGACAGTTTTCTGTCCTGGTTCGTAAAAAGCTCCCTCCACGCCGTGGATGGAAAGACTCGGGTTACGCCAACGGTGCATCAGAATCTTGGTCTTGTCTTCATTGTGCTGCAACCGCTTCGCTCCCAATTGATCACGGTAATCGTCCACGTCAAAATCAATGGCATCGTAGATCTCTTGTTCGTTTGGCAACAATGGAGATACCTCTTTGTAGATGTTCGGAATCATAATTTTTCCCTCTTTATCGGCCAACGTGCCCAGCAAATAGACCAGATCGTTCATCGCTTCGTATCTGAAATTAAAAAAAAAGAGATGAGGTTTTTTTTAAATTGTTGATCGTTCATAAACCTACACCGTTCCACCAAAAACGCCACTGTGAAGATCCTTGACAGCACACTCAACCTCGACCTCGAAATAGCAAATGCCACGCAGTCCATACGTTACGCACGGTTTGTCCTTTCCGAGCCAGTAGTTATCCGAAATGCACACAAAATCAACGTTGGATAGAAAGTCATCCTTCCGTTTAAACAGTAGATCGTCCAGACCTTCACTGCCCGATTCTTCCATACCTTCGAAAACAAACTTGAGGTTGACCGGTAGTTCCTCGCCGATCGCTTTGTAACCTTCGATCGCATGAATCCACCCCAGGACAGGACCCTTGTCATCGCTGGCCCCGCGTCCAAATAGTTTGCCATTCTTCTCGGTCAAAACGAACGGTTCGGTATCCCAACCGTCTTCCAGTATAGCCGGTTGCACGTCGAGATGCCCGTACAGAACGACTGTCTTTTTGGCGGGATCCTATTGAATGATTGATGACATGGGAAAATAGAAACAATCGAGTGTGTTTAGTGGCAGATTAGCAGCATAATGATACAATCGATTACGAAAGTAATATGTGGGTGGAAGAACGACACTTGATACGTCAAAAAAGCTGATTATAAAGTATGCTCAGTTCGCTATCACCAAGCGTCATTTGCGGCTTTGTGGCTGACATTCAATGGCAAACAGATAACAGTTATTATTTTTCAATAAAAACAGCCAATCAGCTAAGCATTTATTTGTTGTTTGAGTATTTGTTTTACATTAGGTTATGTCATTTATGTATACCGATTTCTCGGTATTTATACAGATTTTTGGGGAGTACTACAAAAGGCCGAAATACGAAAGGCGGAAAAACGAAAAGCCGAAATACAAAAAGCCGAAAACACGAAAAGCCGTACGTCACAGAAAGCCGAACCTTCAAAGGCCGAAACTCAGAAGGCCGAAACTCAGAAGGCCGAAACTCAGAAAGCCGAAACGATTCTTTCAACGGGCAGACCAGGCAAGCAGACCGTTTGCCTGGTCTGCCCGTTGAAAGAATCGTTTCGGCTTTCTGAATTATGCAAGAAAATCTTCGGCTTAGCTGCCTGACTGTTCACAGTCAACAAAACTAAAATCAATTCTCAATTTTTGATAGCTGCTCATTTTCTCTAGGTGTTTCTACTACAATTGTAACACTAGTAGACGAAGCAGTTTTTCAGGTCGGAATGAAATTATTTTCTAAATATACTAAACGTTAGAATTCTTACCAAATACTTTGTACCACAATAATAACACACAACTCTAAAAACTGGTAAAAAAAATTAGATCAGCGAGAAAGAACGAACAAAGGTGATCACGAAAGACAGTTGTTGGTAGAGGAATAATGAAAAAATCAGCTGTTTTTCAAAGTAGGGCGAATCTTACAAAAGTAAACAAATCGAGTTACTCTCTCCTACCAATAAATGCTTCAAAATCCTACAATTTTGCATAAAAATACGGTTTCTAAAAAATTCTCAATTTTAGTGATACAAAGAACTATAAAGGGTGAAACTGTCATTCCATTTGTTTATGTTAGTTTCGCCCTCCGTGTTCCATGCCAACAAACAGAGCGATACTTTAATTGGTAGTAAGGAAGGCGAAACTATTTATTTTCTTTATTTTAGATGGTTTACGAACCTTTTACTACTGGAAATAGTAAATGAGACGATAAAATTACCCGCAGATTTATCTTAGTGGCAAAAACCAACCAATTTCACGAAAAATGCGCATGGGCGTAACTTCATAATTCACACAGGAATCATAAAAGTAAACAAATCGAAAAAGAGCTAGGCTCTTTTTATGTTGATCTACTCTGCAGGTATAGAAGAAAGGGATGCCAGATTTAAATAAATATCTTTTCTACTCAAGTAAAAGAAATCAATTTTTTATAACTAATATGTAATTTAATTATAGACGACAAGTGGATTACCGCTAAAAATGTAACTTTTTTGTGAGAAAATTATTGTAACTCACTTATTCGCCATTTTATATATATTTCGGCCTGTTATGCTTCGGCTTTCCGAAATTTCGGCTTTATGTGGTAGATAAGAACATCGTCGGCCTTATGTATTTCGGCCTTTCGTTATTCCGCCTTTCGTATTTCGGCCTTTTTTTAGACTCCCGATTTTTGACCTCTGTATCACAATACAGATATGTACTCCCAAAATACCGATAATTTACGGATCACACTGATAAATACCGTTTTTGTGCTTTAGCTTGAATAGACATGTGAAAAGGTTGTCGTGAAACCGTTTTTTTGCTAATCTAAATTAGTCTTGGTGACATTTTTCTGGTGCTGATGTAGAAGAGATTTTGATACCAAAATGGTACACTTAGGCAAAATATATATGGAATTTCATAATGATTTAATATGGTTTTTAGCCACAAGAATATCGTAAGCGAGTCATAGCATTTAGCAAATGGTGGAAGCTCAAGTTTTGACTACATGCACTTTTTATGAAAAGCAGAAAAATTTATTTTAAATTTTGATATATTACACTTTGAATTCAGTGCTTTTCATTTTCCTTTGATTTAAATACATTTGATATTTACATCAAAGCAAATAGTTTTTTTTCTACGCGCACAGAAATAAATGAAATGAGCATTACCGCATTACCACTTGGATCTAATTTCATTTCACTTGAAATCAAATACAATTGTTATTTGATTCAAAGCAAATTAGTTTTGTTTCTAAAATCAGGCTTTTGTGCTATTGTGTGTAGATTCAATAATGGATTTTTTAAAATTCAATAAATTGTCGTTTAAAAGAACTTTTGAATAATTATTGTAAATCAAATTTTTATGTATTACTAGCTGACCCGTCGAACTTCGTCCCGCTTGAATTTTTTTCAAAATTTATCTTTCCTGACAGCAGAATTGTCAAACGGTAATGCTTCTTTCCATTATTTCACTGATTATTTAGCCCAAAATAAACGAATTACGACGAATTCGTATCCAACACATTAACTTCGGCCCGAAAAAGATATTTCATACAAAATTATTGTGAACATGTTAAAGAATTTTGTTACGGAAAAATTAAGTGAATGCACTGATCGCCATCTTATCCTTTAAGTCAGTGCATTGAAAGTGATTGTAGATCTCTCTTATGGGGCAATTTACCTTTTCAGAAAAACAGCCATTGCTGCAAAACGCAAAAGTAGTTTTCTTAGCGCTGTCTTCGAGGAGAAATCCAAACCAGAAATATCAATTTGTTTGGAACATTTTTTCTGAGTAAACTGATGTTTTCTTCGATTCATCAAGCAATAGTGGAAAAAACTGCCATTGAATTTTTCAACAATGGCTGTTTCCCGGAGATTGTTTGTAGAACCTTAAACTAATTGTTTCGACATATGAAAGAGCGGTTGAGCAGAGATGACCAAGATGAATACTTGAAATTGATTCCGCAAATTTCCAAAAGCGACTTGTTGTTTGTCATTGTAAGGCTTAATTGTAGACTTAAGACGTTAAAAAAATTAATGGTAAATAATACTGGATTATCGGAAGGAATAAACTTGTTTTGAGCGGTTGTCCATTAGCTGCTTCACCGCTAGTCTGATGATAATACTTAATCTTGTTTGACGAATGTTCGTAGCATGACAATCACAGGATTAATTTCCGATTAATAATTTAGCGATGAAATAAGAAATTATTGAACATTCAAAAGCTCAAACTATCATTTTATTAAAATAAATTTAATTTTGAATAATTGTATCAATAGTCGTCTCATTAGTTGAGTCACCTCATCATTTTAATTAGTACTCGATCTACAATTAACGAATGGCGTTGAGTTCGGTCTTGAGAGTCAATATCAGAAAGAATTATATGAAGGAATGTGCAATTTTTCTGTTTTAGCGGAGTGAATATGAGGAGTGATTATACCAGTATTCTTCTTATCGTTCAAGCCAATGCATAAAACAGTAGTAGTAATGGTTTTTGAATGCCACGATTTCTCCTCCAGATATGGTATTCACGGTTTGCATTTGGTAATTGGTCAAGTAATACAAAGTTCGAAAAATGGAATGATTTGGCTTAAGCAGCTTACAAATGTCATGATGTCATAAGCAGCCTAAGCATCCTGTAATCCACCCTTAAAATTTTACTCGAAGCGGCTGAAGGAACTTCAGCATGCTAAATGAAAGAAAAATCCCTTTATTAGACCTCATTATTTCAGCAGCAGAATCCTGTCATTAATTCGTTAAAAAATCGTTCTATATGTTGATATGTTCAACTCACAATAGTCAACATTATTTATCCAACTGATCACATTGTACACAATGCATCAGCTGGTAAACGATGTCAGAACTTTTGATATATTTGATACGATATATCAAGAACAGTCAAATGCGTTCCACCAGTCATTTGGCAAGCAATGATTGTGATATCCTATTCAGTATGTGTTTCAAAATAACGAATCACATTCATGTAAAATCTCCACCCAAAACTACTCGTTGCGCGCCAATTTTCCAACGATCTAGTATTTTTTTCTTTAACGGCGAAATACTGTGCATCTTCTTGCGCACCAAACATCAATCGTAGATCTAGCAACCATATGCGACTTTTTCAACGGAAAATTCCATTGTCCATACAAAACAATTCCCACTTTTCCGGCAAATTTTCCTTATTTTTTTGATGTACGAACCCGGTGGGGGTAGAAATTGATCAAACAAAACAAGAATCATGTAAATCCGTACATCCGTTCTTACGTGATGCGATTACAAAGAATTACAGCCCTCGGGGATTGTTGTTTATCATTGAATATTAAGACTTATTTGTACTGAAGACGTTTAAAATTTAATAGCAAATCCTTAGGGATTATCGAAAGTAATAAACTAATTTTGAACGATTTATTAATTTTTAGTTTAACGTAAAGCCGCCATGACTAAGTTCAGTTTGTGCAATGACTGAGCGGAAATATATATTGGAGAAGCCAAGTGAAAGAAAAACTAACAGAAAAGATGAATTTTTGGAAAAAGATACGTTCAGAGACAGGACTCGAACCTGCGTTCTTATGCATTCCGTGCATACGCGCTACCATTTCGCCACTCTGATCTTGCTTTAGCCACTCTAAAACACGAAACAGACATAGTAGCAACGTACATCGAACATGGTCTACATCCTGGCCGTCACCCGACCGATATCTTACATCCAAACATCTTCTCTGTTCATCAAACACTAGTCCTCTCGCTTTATATCTATTTCTCCGATCAAGCATTGAGTAGGAGAGTGTATTTATAATCGCTTGTCACCTTCTTAATGGTGCCAGTCGCTGGCTTTCACTTGGCTTCTCCCATATATATTTCCGCTCAGTCATTGCACAAACTAATTTTGAACGGTTGTCCATAACCTACTTCACCGCTACTGTTATTACTTAGTCGTGTTTGATGAATGTTCGTAGCAGGACAATGACAGGATCAATTTTCGATTAACGACTTAGCGATAAAATGAAAAATACTTGGACATTCGAAAGTTCAAATTACCCTTTTATTAAATATTGTGTCCATTACCTTTGACATGAACGCTATATTCGTTCAAGAATTGTATCAAAAGGCCTCTCATTCGTCGAGCCACCACATCGGTTTGCTTGTATTCAATCCTGAGAATCAATATTCGGTTCTAGCGGAGTGAACATGAGGAGTGATTATACCAGTATTCTTCTTATCGTTAAAACCAATGTGTAAAACAGCAGATCTCACAACTAATGGTTCTTACATGCCACGATTTCTCTTTCAGATATGATATTCACGATTCGCATATGGTAATTCGTCAAGTAATCCAAAGTTCGGAAAATGAAATGATTTGGCTTAAGCAGCTTACAAATGTCATGAATGCCATAAATATTTTCATCTGAACTCATTATTTCAACAGCAGAATCCTATCATTGATACGTAAAAAAATCGTTACATAATCTGATTTGTTCAACTCACGCCCACGATGGCCAACATAATTCATCTAACTACATCTACTGGTAAATGACATTAGAACTGTGTTTCTGTTTAAGGTATGGCTAAAACAGTAATTTGGCAAGTAATGATTTTGATACCCTATTAAGCACGTGTTTTCAAATGACGAATCAATCATGCATGTAAAATCTCCACCCAAATCTACTCGTTGCGCGCCAAACGATTTTCCAAAGATCTAGTATTCTTTTCTTCAACGGCGAAATACTGAGCATCTCCTTGCGCGCCTAACATCAATTGTAGATCTAGCAATCATTGGCGACTTTTGCAGTGGAAAATTCCATTGTCCATACAAAATAACTTTATTGGTTTTCCCACTTTTCCGGTAAGTTTTCCTAATTTTTTTGATGTACGAACCCGGTGGGGGTAAAAACTGATCAAACAAAAAAAAGCATCTCAATCCGTCCATCCGTTCTTACGTGATGCGATTACAAAGAATGATCTCTGCATTTTTATATATATATATACTAGCTGACCCGTCGAACTTCGTCTCGCCTGAAATTATTTTTTTAGATTTGTGTTTTCGAACAGCAGAGTTGCCAAACGTTAATGTTTCTTTCCATTATTTTACTGATTACTTGGCTTACAATAAACGAATTACGACAAATTCATATCCAACACAATAACTTCGTCTCTCAAACTAAAGATTTGACATGTGGGATGATGGATTGGATTGAATCATATCTGACTGGTCGTAGTATGACCGTGAGAATTGGCGACTGCGATACTCCATCATTCATCGTGAGCTCTGGTGTTTCTCAGGGAAGCCATCTAGGACCATTCATATTTCTGCTATATCTAAATGATCTGAATTTCGCATTGCAATGCATGAAGCTATCATTCGCCGACGATTTCAAACTGTTTCATCTCATCAAATATCTGAAAAACTCAAACTTCTTGCAGTCACAGTTGGATGTATTTTCTAACTGGTGCAACGTCAACAGAATGGTTATCAACGCCTTCAAATGCTTCGTTATCTCCTTCTCTCGTAAACGAACCACGATCATGTATGATAACACTATTTCGCAAGCTGTATTAAAACGGGAGACATCAATTAAGGATCTAGGAGTGTTATTGGATTCAAAACTTAGTTTCAAAGATCACATAGAATATACCCTCTCTAAAGCATTAAAGATGCTAGGATTCATCTTTCGCATCTCAAAAAATTTCAATAACATATACTGCCTGAAATCGTTATATTGCGCTCTAGTTTGCGAGTATGCTGTTGTTGTTTGGACACCATATTATCAAACAGATAAGCTACGCATTGAAACTGTTCAGTGCAAGTTCATTCGTTTTGCTTTGCGTCGCCTGCCCTGGTGAGATCCATTTAATCTTCCAAGCTACGAAAATCGTTGTAGACATACACTTCGATTTGCTATCTGTCCGCCGTGATACACAAAAAGTTGTTTTCGTCGCGGACCTCTTCCAATCTCGAATTGATAGTGCAGATCTCCTACAACAGCTAAGTTTAGACATTCTTCGGCGTAATTTGCGGTTTAATCCCTTTCTCAGAATTCCTCGTGCTAGAACTAACTATGGGTTCATTGAACCGTTTTCGAGTATATGTCGCGTATTCAATACTTGCTCTGATGGATTTATTTTCAATTTATCTCGTAACGCCATTAAAACCCGTTTTCTCCAAATATTTTCCCGCTAGTTTTATTAGGATAATTAGTCAATATGAATAGTTGTTAGTTAGCTTTGTAGTTTAAATAAGGGTAATTTAAGATTTCGTTATGTATCATTTGGTCAAATGTCATTTGTTGATACAAAAGATGAGAAGGTTTTATGCCTGCTGGAGATGGAGAACCAAAATCTCAGCTCCAGCAGGCTTTTCCCTTGCTCCTAAATAAACTAATAAATAAATTAACAGATGGATGAAAAAGAGATGACCAAGATAAATACTTTAAATTGACGCCACAAATTTCCAAAAGCAGTCATCGGGAATTGTTGTTTATCATTGAATATTAAGACTTATTTGTACTGAAGACGTTTAAAATTTAATAGCAAATCCTTAGGGATTATCGAAAGTAATAAACTAATTTTGAACGATTTATTAATTTTTAGTTTAACGTAAAGCCGCCATGACTAAGTTCAGTTTGTGCAATGACTGAGCGGAAATATATATTGGAGAAGCCAAGTGAAAGAAAAACTAACAGAAAAGATGAATTTTTGGAAAAAGATACGTTCAGAGACAGGACTCGAACCTGCGTTCTTATGCATTCCGTGCATACGCGCTACCATTTCGCCACTCTGATCTTGCTTTAGCCACTCTAAAACACGAAACAGACATAGTAGCAACGTACATCGAACATGGTCTACATCCTGGCCGTCACCCGACCGATATCTTACATCCAAACATCTTCTCTGTTCATCAAACACTAGTCCTCTCGCTTTATACCTATTTCTCCGATCAAGCATTGAGTAGGAGAGTGTATTTATAATCGCTTGTCACCTTCTTAATGGTGCCAGTCGCTGGCTTTCACTTGGCTTCTCCAATATATATTTCCGCTCAGTCATTGCACAAACTAATTTTGAACGGTTGTCCATAACCTACTTCACCGCTAGTGATATTACTTAGTCGTGTTTGATGAATGTTCGTAGCAGGATAATGACAGGATCAATTTTCGATTAACGAATTAGCGATAAAATGAAAAATACTTGGACATTCGAAAGTTCAAATTACCCTTTCATTAAATATTGTGTCCATCTACTTTAACATGAACGCTATATTCGTTCAAGAATTGTATCAAAAGGCCTCTCATTCGTCGAGCCACCACATCGGTTTGCTTAGTATTCAGTCCTGAGAATCAATATTCTGTTCTAGCGGAGTGAACATGAGGAGTGATTATACCAGTATTCTTCTTATCGTTAAAGCCAATGTATAAAACAGCAGATCTCACAACTAATGGTACTTACATGCCACGATTTCTCCTTCAGATACGATATTCAAGATTCGCATATGGTAATTCGTCAAATAATCCAAAGTTCGGAAAATGAAATGATTTGGCTTAAGCAGCTTACAAATGTCATGAATAGCATCCTAAGCAGACCGTTTTGAAGTAAACCACTCTTGAAAACTTACCCGAATCGGCTGAACAAACTTCAGCATGCTAAATGCCAGGAAAATATTTGCATCTGAACTCATTATTTCAACAGCAGAATCCTAACCGTGATACGTAAAAAATCGTTACATAATTTTATTTGTTCAACTCACGCCCACGATGGCCAACATAATTCATCTAACTACATCTACTGGTAAATGACATTAGAACTTGTGTTTCTGTTTAAGGTATGGCTAAAACAGTAATTTGGCAAGTAATGATTTTGATACCCTATTAAGCACGTGTTTCCAAATGACGAATCAATCATGCATGTAAAATCTCCACCCAAATCTACTCGTTGCGCGCCAAACGATTTTCCAAAGATCTAGTATTTTTTTCTTCAACGGCGAAATACTGAG
This sequence comes from Malaya genurostris, assembly GCF_030247185.1. NCBI lineage: Eukaryota > Metazoa > Arthropoda > Insecta > Diptera > Culicidae > Malaya > Malaya genurostris. Next base: position 288,312,772 of record NC_080572.1, read on the forward strand.
CATCTCCTTGCGCGCCAAACATCAATTGTAGATCTAGCAATCATTGGCGACTTTTGCAGTGGAAAATTCCATTGTCCATACAAAATAACTTTATTGGTTTTTCCCACTTTTCCGGTAAGTTTTCCTAATTTTTTTGATGTACGAACCCGGTGGGGGTAAAAACTGATCAAACAAAAAAAAAGCATCTCAATCCGTCCATCCGTTCTTACGTGATGCGATTACAAAGAATGATCTCTGCATTTATATATATATATATATATCTTCTCGTTACTTTTTAGTAATGACACTTTTAATGATCGTGTAAGGGCCGCTATTACTTTCTCGAACGACATTTTCAGTTTGAATGATGTAACAAAATGAAATTTTAGCAAAAGTTTTGTTAAATATCACAAAATCAATCAACTAGTACCAATGTTTGATTCAATAAAAAAAAATATGGCATTTGATTCAAGGACGAAAAATTTCAATCAACGTCTAAGAATTTGTAGCTAAGACTCAGTATATTTGATTCAGTTTAAGTCAAGAGTCAACAAAATTTTTTATTTGAATCTATACGACGACATATTTGATTCAAATACCTTTGATGTACTGTAAAAAGCATTTGAATCAAATAAATTTTTGATTTGATTCAATGAAATTATGAAATATGAATCCATATCTTTAATTAAAGAAGGTAAATTTCATTCAAATTTTAATTCAAAAATAGTTTTATTTGATTCAAACAATTCTCGGTTGATTTTTCAGAAGGCCGTAAGAGCAAGTGACACTTTTTCTTTGTTTACTTTCTCTTTCGATTATTGTGACGTAATTGTAAAGATGTATTTGAATTTCACAGTTCTGTTTGAATGTCGAAAGTTTTGGATGTTGAGCGATAAACGTGGAAACCTGTTGGTAATTGATAGAAGACTCGATATATTAGAATCTAATGTGTTCTAATTCTTTGCGTCACTTCCGGTGAAACCCTCAACGAGTGAACACGTCGTATCGTGTTAGTGCGGTGAAAATTCGAGTATTTCGCAAGAGAGAAAGGGTTTTCATCCGTACTTCGGTGACTCCACGTTGTCACATAGCGACGGTTTCACTTGTAGTCCAGTGAAAAGAAAGTCCATTGGACTATAAACGAAAACTAACTGGCAATATAGCTAAATCGCTGTGCCATCAATCGGTGTCATCTCAAGTGAAGAATTCTTTGCGTGTAGTGTGTCATTCATTTTTAGGTTATGTTTCGTAAGGATGGCAGATTCTTCAACCGATTTCGAACACGAAAATATTTTAAATACACAAGAGCATTTTCAGAAGTGGTCTAGTTCTAAGATAAATTTTCGCAGCAGATACCAATTTACTGACTAAAAACTTTGCTTGCAATCCTGTAAATAATCTTGTTTCAAAAATGATATAAATAGAACGGAAGTCAGTTTCAAATTTGACAGAAGAGCTGTTATAATAAATAGTTTGTTTCAGTTCTATTACCCATCTCTCAAATAAAATTTCCAGTTGCTAAACTTGCTCTTTGGTAGACAGAAACTGAAAGTTTATTGGTGTCTGCATCAAAACAGAATCATTTCTTTTCGCACCCACATGATGCACTTGCACCAGACACGAAAAAACTCCGGTCAATGAACGCGCTGCTGTCGCTTTTGCTTGAAGCTACTACCGACAGCGTAAACAAGTAGACTGATAGTAAACTTTCCAAGTAAATATCCAAACAAACAAAATTGCTGACATCAATAAACAACAATTAGCATACGGCACACGATGAAAAAGCTGACACAATCACAGGAAATTAGCGCATTGTCACGAACCGTTAGTGGATAGTAGGGCGAGCTACTCATATTGCAGACCTTAAACTTGATCTGTAATGTGTGCATTTTTTTTACTGCGTTTCAGCTTTCACTGTCATGAATGACTCAACTATAGCGGTCTTGTTCTGTTGCACTCGTGGTACGATGCGGTTTGCTGACAGAAAATAAAGCGGAGAAATACTGATAAGAATTTTCTACAGAACGTTTGCCTTTCGCATTGAAAACCAGAAGATAACTTTAACCACATTAAATGCCACTGCAAAATGGTCAGCCAAGAAATTGATTCGAAATTATGTTCATAAATTTAGTTTAGAAAATTTTTGCATAGTCTCGGTAAAAATTTTCAATTTCACTTGCAATCCCACATAAACGTTTATTTTAGTAATCAGACTAAAACTAGTACTTACATTTCCCAGCGAGCCCAAGATAACGTTCGGCAAATCAAGCACCCGCCCATCCGGGAACGTTTGCTTTCCGACATCGGCCAGTTCGATGGTTGCCCCGAGTGCCCGTAGCCGATCGGCTACCCAGTTTACCATGCGAAAGATTTCCGGTCGCGAATCGGGCCACGCAGAGACGGATTTAATTGATACTGCCTCCGCCAAGGTTGCAATGTATTTAGCCTTGTGTGCTTCGATGTGACTGTGGAACAAAGGAACACCTTCAATGGTTAACCTTATTCGAATGGTGGCACCGTGAATTACTTACTTAAACAGCTTCTTCAAAACCGCCGGAACTTCTGCTTGGCTGGCCATATTCACACTATCACTAATTGACTTGATAATGGAGTGCGCGTAATTTAGCTTTTCTCCAAACTCGTTACTGTCTCGCGATCCACCAATGACTGAATAACAGCGATGCCAGATAGTAGTAGTGTCATTTCCGTAGATTAGAGTGACTATAATCAGAGTGGCGACAGCTGTTCGTTTGGAATGACAGCTTCCACGTTCCAAACGAGCAAACGACCTGCACGCTCATTCAATGTTACTCTCAAGTGAGTCATTTGTACTCACTTTTGCTTATTTGGTTCAAATGTCAAAAGTGAGTAATATTGATTTAGAAGAATGAGTAACTTCGACTCAGTTTCTAAATTGACAACAAGTTTTACTCACAGAGCTTTGAAAACGTTGTGTGAAAATCTACGTGCACTGAACTTTTCCCTTTGTCGGAGGCGGAACTTCTCCCTCTGTCGGAGGTGGAACGGAGGAAGGCAGACGGATCCTTTCCAATGACCGATGAACAGGTAACGGCTTCCTTCATTCGTTGGAAGTAAGTCAGCAAAGAATTCCTTATTCGAATCCCTTATTCAATTCGCTTGATATTGAGTAATATTTACTCACTCGAGCTAATTTTACCATTTGTAGCACTGAGTAAATGTTACTCAGAATTTGACAAATACCATATTTACTCAAAAGTGAGTAAACAAGCTTTGCTCACTATAGAGTAGTTCCACTTTTAACGAAAGTGAGTGAAATTGTACTCACTTTAGAGTAACATTGAACGAGCGTGTGTCAATTCAATGTAAAGCTAATGGAATGTTTTTAATTGTTGCCAGCATTACGGATGAGATGTCGTCACTCTGGTTATAGGCACTCTACCGTAGATTGGCATTTTTCTCGAAAACTCTCGTGGTGAAAACCTTTTTTTTTTTTTTTTTGCTCTTCAGACCAAACTAGTTTCCGTAGTTCTCCGTTGATAAATTTAGATTTCCGTAGAAAAAAATCCCATTTCCGTAGATTTTGTCTACGGATCCGTAGATCCGTAGAAAATGGTCGAATCCGTAGATCTACGGAGATTTCCGTAGATCTGACATCGCTGCTGAATAAGCGGCAACGGAGCTGTTTAGAGATGGGAAACTTATCGATATTTATCGATAATATCGATATAAGCTTGAAATCGACGATATCGATAATTTACAGACGAAAAAAAATATCGATATTCGAGATTGCTTCCATGGCTGCATTTGGATAGAGTGACTATAATCAGAGTGGCGACAGCTGTTCGTTTGGGATGACAGCTCCCAGTTCCAAACGAGCAAACGACCTGTCAATTCAATGTAAAGCTAATGGAATGTTTGGAATTGTTGCCAAAATTACGGATGAGATGTCGTCACTCTGGTTATAGGCACTCTACATTTGGAATTATAATCACAGACTAACAGACATGACTTTAACCATTTATTTGACTCAACGTTGTTCATCTAGACTATTTTTTATTGTGTTGGTAGTTTTCATTAGAAATTAAGTGGCGGCAGACCAGAAGCAAGTAAATATTATAACAGAACGGGTTCGATTTTGTCTTGCGTTGGAGGATGAGAAATAGGCACAATTATGTATATAGTTTTGGCAATATGTATTAAATCGGTATCCTGCATGAAATTCGCATGGACGTATACAAATCAATACATTACAGGTAATTCTGTATGAATGGCAACTCTGTTGGTAAATGAAAAAAATAAACACAGTCTAGATGACAGACAGGATGTTTTTGATAGGGTAACGTGGCGCCATCATGACACATGTGAGTACTGTCCCAAATAAAGGAATATTCGAAATGACCGTTAAAATGATTGAAGAATCTAATTTGAGTGTCCTGTCTGTTAGTCTGTGTTATAATTGCATGCATTCGGAATTATAATTTCATGTTTCGCTTGCGTAGTTTATACTGGATGAGAGATTACTCCGAAATAAGTAAACCTAAACCCTACTGATCCTCTATAGGGTGTAAAGTACTTTAGGTTCTACTTAATTTCACAGAATAGTCATTGTTGAAAAACACAAAAGCAGTTTATTTCGCTATCGCTAGATAAATCTTATTTTATTTAGAGAAAGGGATGGAATAAACTGCTATTTCTTTGTCGAATTTCCGATCAACGACAATGGTAAAAAATGGGTTTGCGTTGGGCAGCAAGCAAAGTGCAACAAAAAAGCAACCAGCAATTTTAGTCGGAGTATAAGATAATGGTACAGTGAGTAATCCGAGAGCGTCTACAAGAAAAATCCTACGCATTTTCGAGATATCTTGTTACCTAAATATTTTTGAACCTTCTTAAAACGGGAGAAAATTGCAACGATTTAATTTAAGGAGTCTCAAACTGATTTTCCTCTCGTTTTTTAAGAAAGTTCAACAATTTTTTGGAACCCTATAAAAATAAGCTTGAACACATGTTGGTGTTCCCTGGGCATGTGTCCATAAAAAGTACACAAGCAAACGCGATGTGTTAATAAACATCATAGTTCTGTTAGAATTAAAGATAGTACAACAATTGTTTGTCGTTCTCTATTGAAATATATAAAAATTGCTGGAAAACCGATTTCAGATCGTAGCTGCGGACCATTCGGCTCTGCTCGACGAGATCTGAAAATATATGTATGTTCAAGTATGTCGATATGATAACCAAGTTTAACAAGTTCAGTCTTGTTTGGAAGCTAATTTTAAGATGTGAATTAATTTAGACTTTAGGATCATTGATCATTTTCTAAGATCCAATCGCTGATACTTCCGGTTCCGGAGAGATGATCGTATTAGTGACATAATCGACATATCGTGGGTCTTTTATTCGCTGAAGTGATCAAGGGTTAAGTTTAATTTTGTTATTGCTGATACTTTTGATTTTGGGAATACTGTTGAGCATGCTTTTGTGCACTAATCTAATTAATCTGGATGAATTTATGTCAAAAATCAGCTCGAATCCGTGTCAGAAATTATCCTAATAAAAAAACTGAATGAGACTGTTTGCACGACAACACTCTTACCAGCCGCTACCTAATTTTGGGTCGAAACCTACCCAAAATTAACTTAAGTGCATCTTCCCAATTTTGGGTAACGAGGGATGACCTCCAAATTTAGGTAAATGTAAGTTTAGTACAAGTGTTATGCCATAACAAAGCACACTACCCATTTTTGCCGATGAACAACTTAATGTTTGAGTAGATAACGACCTAATTTTGGGTAGCTTATAGAAGAGCTCGACAATGAGTGATTTCTCCTCATAAAATAGGTAGAAATGATTTTCAGTGTAGAGAAAGGCATTATCTCAGCACTAGTTAAATTAAGAAGAGGAGTTTTTGCCTTTCTCATATATGAAGGCTAATATGCAATCACTTTGAAAATCGGTTCTTTACATACCATTCGACTGACAAAATTATCGATAATATCGATACCGGACTGCGCAGTATCGATATTATCGATAACCGATTACTGTCGATATTTCTCATCTCTATTGGCATATTGTCGCAAAACTGAAATGTAGAGGCACTGCTTGTTTAGAGATGAGACTTTCAGAAAGAGCTGTCAAATCGGTAGGAAACTTTTTTAATTACTCCACCTTTTCAACGATTTCTTATGAAAACGGGCAAATTCATTCGAAAAATCATAGTAGAAGTAGAAGAAACAGTTTTTACTCTGAGGCGATAATGTTGATCTTAGTTCATTGTGCGAAATCTACCGTTTATTCAGAATAGAGCATTAAACTTGGTTTGATACCATTTTTCAAATGCCTGGAAATAACAAATAAGGTATCCAAAGTTAATAGTTTTCGATCGCTATACATTCTAGTATTCGAGAAATTTACATAACACTGGTTTTTGTTTATAAAAATGTTGATCCGAATAAACCTAACCTTACCCAATTTCACACATTTCTGAAGATTTTCCATGTTTAATCGTAGTTTACACTAGAAAAAGTAGTTGTAATCACTTTGAAATCGATTTTCTTCTACTCCGTGTACTTTTATTGCTGATATCTATTTGTACTATTGAATAAACGATAAAAATGTTGCAAATCACTACTGCAGGTATGAATTTATTATTAGTCCAGTTGTTAGTCTGGGTAAAAGTTTTATAGAAGCTTTAAAAACTATGATATTACTTGTCAAAAGAGACATTTATTATAGTCGTCATAAAACAGGTAGTGATTGAAAAATCAATTACAAAACTACTATAAATTACAATCAAAACTATTAGGCATTCGAATTGTTACTTGGGATTCGTATTCGTTCGAAAGTACCCGTCCGTCGTGTTGCCGATACGGACGTAAACAAGAATGAGGGTGATATTCACCCCGATTCCGCAATCCGACGAATTTGTGATACAAACGAATCTACACGGAACCGCAAAACAACCTAATTTTAAGTACATTCCACCCAATTTGGGGTTTCCGTTCAATAACCTATTTCTTGGTAAAGTGGCTCAAAATACTTAAAGATTAGTTATATCTACTCAGTATTTACTCTACAGTTGAGTCGTATTGACTCAATTTCAAGTTGGTACGGTTTACTTAATTCTGGCTTATTGAACGAAACTCTCGCTGTTAGGTGTTTTTGCCCTTTGTATTTTGACAACAATGGAAGGAGCGAACGAAAGAAAAGATTCAAAAGAACTCAAAATTAGGTAAAAAGAACTCAAATAACAGGTAGTTTTTATTTTCCGTGTACACTCTCGTTCGAGTTCGAATTTTGCATTCGATTTATTCCGTTCGACTTTTATGATTCGATCGACTCTCGTTCGGGAACACTTGGAATTTCGAACACTAACCATCAAAGCTGTCGACACCTACACGCTGCCAAAAAAAAACCCAACGGTTGACTTAAATTCACCTAACATGAAGTAATCAAGCATGTTTTTAATTGTTGGGTGAAAAGTACTGTATCGATTGAGTAGTTTTCACTCAACAGTGTAGTTTACTTCAATAAGTTGCTGTTGGGTGAAAAAATTTTGTGTGTTGCATCGCAGAAACTATCGGTCAGATTTGAAGTGAATGAAATTATTTTGTAAAATTGCCGGTTTTAGGAGAATAATTCAATGATTATCATCAATCGCAGTGTGAGTAGCTTTGTATAATTTCTTTTTAAAACAATAATTACACCGCAATATCATTTCAGGCGATGGAAGATATTGAGATGCGTTCGATCGCTCAACGGTGCAGTTCCAGCAGCTCAATAGAGCAGCCTTGGCAGTTCAATTAAATAGTCTGTAGATTTTATACTGTTGCAGCTCCAATTGCAAAGTACAATGAATATGAATTCCCATAAGTGTGATTTAATTTTATTACCCATTCTGAATTTTGTAAATGTAACGGTAACAAACCATCTGAACATAATTACATTGTTGAAATATGTAAAAAGATAAATATTAAATATATAAAGTAATCATAGTTGACTTCATTGTTTGCGTTTTATTTTTCAACCCATCGAACGAAAACTGAAATCAAATTACCCAAGTTGATTTTTATATCGCTTGCGTAGTTTCTACCTAATCAGTACTATTGATGCTTTTACTCAAAAATAAGTAAAACCCATTTTACCCAAAATTGGCTTCCTGCACACAACTCCTCTATTGAGTGAAAAGTACTTAAAATTAGGTAATTTTTTGGCAGCGTGTAGGACAAGACCCGACCAGACAACTGGCTTCTTTTTCCAGAAAAATATTTCTCTTCTTATTCCGGTTGCTCCCTGCTGTAAATAATAAATGCCTCGGGATCACTGTTGCCAGTAGAGATAATTATTCATTCTGAAAACTTTCTCCCCTTATAACATGCAATTATTTATCATTTGAAAACACTTAGACAAATGTTATATCGGTCAAAAATATAGCTCTGGATTCATTTTGATCAGATGTTTGTTTTGAAGAAAACGTTTAGTTGAAACAGTTTAATAAAATTTTTCTAAAAAACTCAATTTTGGGTAATTAATTTTTGCTGCTTTATTAACTAAAGTATTCAACATATTCTATTTGAGAAGAATAATAACATACAGAAGTATCCAAAGATTCGGTGCTATTCTCAACCAACATAATCAATATTCTCGTCCATATCACACTTCGTGATTTCAGGCTTTCTCTTTGTATCATCCAGTGATTGTTAAATGTACTCGTATACTTTCCACATTGACAGGACTTAAAAACAAATTGAACTTAAATCCTATTGAAATTAATAATTTTGAAAAGATGACCCGAAAAATAAAATATCTAATATCAAGCTACATTGTTACCGACGATACTGACAACACTTTTTCTACCACCCTGCAGTAATATTGATTTCAACAACTTGTACTTGCTTATGTCAATTTCAACCAATCACGAGCTGGTCCGAAATTGGTCCTAATGCCCCGTTTACACTTCTGCTGGCTGCCAGCATGCTGGTGTCAGTGTACTGCCCTCTTAGGAAAAAACGTTCAACTGTGGTCCAATGATCCAAAGTATTAGACCAACGAAGGACCACCGTTGAACGTTTTTTTCCTAAGAGGGCAGTACACTGACACCAGCATGCTGGCAGCCAGCAGAAGTGTAAACGGGGCATAAAAGTGGATTAACAATTGTCAGATGGTGGTGGTGGTGGTGCAGGATGTGAAGTAGCGGGTGCTGTTTTGTAGTGCTCTGCGACTAGTGCTTTACCAGGCAAATTTACAAATATAACTGTGTACTCTAAACCACGCACACACGCACACGCGCCTAAACTAAATACTGTACAGGTGGTAAATAGAAAGGAACAAAACATTCTAACCGAGATCTAGTCAAAGATACGTTGATTCACCTGGAATTACAAAACAGTTACAATAGAGAAGAGAAGTGGTGAATACAAACAAAAAACAATTAGGACTTGTGTGTTAGAATATAAGAAAGTGTACCAACAAAATATATCGAATACCTTGAATTTCGTTAGAATATTTCCAAAGACGAATCGCCAGAGAAAGGACTCGAACCCGTTACCGTGGCCATTCTCTACCAACTCAGCTACTCCGTTCACATTAAGTATAAACAGAAAAAGATGTCTATATTCTCACAAAAGTAATTGGTTTGGCAAGTAATTTGCCCCTGTGGGTTGAAATGGATAAACTTACGGTGTTTCCATAAGTTGAGACGCGTAATTTTTCAGCATATGCGAAGTGTCGAACGTCGAATAAAAACAGAGTCAGAAGTCAGATCGGTGTTGCAACAAGTTTGGCTCATTTTTTTTGGGTACACCTAACGTCGAAACAATATTGATAATGTCATTCTGAGCATCACTATGAGGCTCGAGTTATCTCGTACCTAATCTCTTGATACCAAAACACTGCCTATGCGTAGGAAGATGGCTTACATGTTCTCAGTAAAACAAAATGGGAACAAAAAACTACCCGAAAATTTAGAGTCCTAATTCTATGTAATTGATGGATTTACAAACTGTCTGCAAGCAGATACCGAGCAAGGCTGGCAATCGTCATTTTTGTACTTCATCAACAGTGAGTTCCGCTCATCTGCCAATCGATTTCAGTACCATCACTGAGCGATTTTTGTTACTGGACAACCATGTTGATAGAGAAAATATCGCTTCAACATCGTAGTGTCAGGCAATCAGCAGATGAGCACTGAGCGCACGTCAAATTGAAGAACCCACTAAGAGGCGATTCGTGAGCTGAGATTTGATGTATTTGTACATCAACACATTGCATCAGATTCTTATGACACTGTCTCGCTTGTAAGGAGTGTATCGAAAATAAGCTATCCACATACATTTGTGTTGTACGCAGCTTTCGATTCTTTACTTGTTTGTACGCTTGAAATTCTGCGTTTTCAAAATGTCGCGTATTGAAAAGAAAGTGGAAATTAAAGTTCTGGACACATAGCTAAGTGAGAAGGGTATTACTATGCGAAAATTGGCGAAGAGGTTTGGAATTCATCATGCCAGTGTTAAAAACATAATTAATAAGTTTGGGGAACATTATTCTTAGGATGAGCTACCAGGAAGAGGCAGAAAACCCGGTTCTTCCAACCCGAAACTGGACCAGGAAGTTGTCTCTAATCATGAAGAACAAATCAATGTCAATACGTGATTTTGCCAAAACAGCAGGAACGAGTGTCGGAATGATCCAGCGTATCAAGAGGCGAAATCACCTAAAGACCTACATAAAGCAGAAAATCTCGGAACAAAGTGTAAAACAGAAGAAGCAAAAAAGCAAAAACCCTTCCAGATCCACAATACTTTACTGTCGTCGTGAGGATGTGAGCGATGCGGATAGGTCGATTAAAGTGGAGAAACTCGGTCGAAAGGTACTGGTATGGCAAGCAATATGTTCCTGTGGTTTGAAGTCAACCATTTTTTACACTACCGGAACTATAAATGCAGAAATTTATCGATCTGAGTGTTTCCAGAAGAGATTGCTGCCTTTATATAAGAAGCATAGTACACCTCAACTGTTTTGGCTGGATTTGGCGTCGGCTCACCATGCCAAAACTACTCTCAATTGGCTTGCGGAAAAGGGTATACATTTCGTTGAGAAAAATATCAATCCACCAAATTGGCCTCAGCTTCGACCCATCGAACGTTACTGGGCAATCGTGAAGAGCACATTAGAATTACGCAAATCAAAACGAGAGCGTAATGCAAATCAGCGTAAATTGCTTCGACGACGTAATGCTTCCAACATGGCTAATTTTCATCGATCTGCCAATGCTTATCGTGCTCTTAATGCTAGTTTATACAAAGCATATGTACTTCGCATGCAGACTAGTCTAAGACGAAACCCTCGTAGTTTTTGGCGATTCGTTAATTCGAAAAGAAAAAACTCATTTGTACCTGCGAATATTTTCCTAGAGGATGAGGCTGCCCAATCAGTTTCTGAATCTTGTGAATTGTTTGCCAGGCATTTCGCTGGTGTGTTTCATAGTAATCTGACTTCAAATGAAGAGACGGAAATTGCTGTTACTGATGTTCCTGCTGACCTAATTAGTTTGAATACTTTCATCGGTACCTCTGAGATGGTTTCACGCGCTGCAAAAAAGTTGAACTGCTCATATTCTCCCGGGACAGACGGTTTACCCGCTGCTATTTTAAATCGATGTTTTGGTGCATTGGCTGAACCATTGAGTACAATTTTTAGTCGATCTTTTGAGCAGGCAAAATTCCCGTGCATATGGAAGCAATCGTACATAAAGATGGCTATCGGCAAAATGTTGCTAATTACCGTGGGATTACCAGTCTCTCTGCCCAATCTAAACTTTTCGAAATGATTGTAAGTGATGCCATATTAGATCGAGTGAGGAATTACGTTTCATTTGATCAGCATGGATTTATACCAGGAAGATCAGTTTCGACGAATCTGTTAACATTCACGTCTAAGTGTATCGCTAGCATGCGAAGAAAAAACTCAAATGGATGTTGTCTACACTGATCTAAAAGCAGCATTTGACAAAATTGACCACGGAATACTTCTTTGTAAATTATATCGTCTCGGCTTCTCTGCGCAGCTCGTGTCCTGGTTAAGAACGTATCTGACTGGTAGAGTATTACGAGTGAAGTTGGATAACTGCACATCATCTCAAATTTTCTCTAATTTTAAGTAGTTAAAAACTGCCCTCGGCATGTTATAGCTTAACGCAGTGTGCCTGATATATATGTTATTGAATAAAAATAAAAAAACCCTTAAAAAATAGTTATTACGTTGAAATCGGTATGGGCCAGTTTCGGATTTAAGAATTACCAACGACCGAAAAGATTTTAGCCGGGGTAAAATAAACGACATTATAAAAATGAACCTGGTTCAGAGAATTACAAAATTCAGTTTTCAATCGGATACAGGTCACATTCGGGTTCAGAAAAAAATGCGGCGTCGAGTAGGACTTAAGAATTCTCCTACACGATCTTCTCTACTCCACGGGACCAGTATTAAACGATTTTACACTTCTGTTTTAAGCTTTACTGGAGAACTGGATGAGAAAGCCGTTTTTTTTTATTGGCCCAATTACCAGAACCAGAACCAGCACCAAGATCGTTTGGAAGGTCTAGAAGCTTCAAGTTGCAAACCCTTATTGTTTTGAACATTTGACGTCTCCATGATCTAAAATACATAGATTTTAACCAAAGTTCATCTGGAAGAGTAATCAGCCAAATATTAATTACGGACCTTTTGGGCAACTTTTAGGAACGCATCCCTAACCCCTGCATTTGTTAAGGCGGATGTTTCTGTATACATTGTTCCGTGTGCACTTGCAAAACTATTGCCATCCTTGAAGCTTACGGTTCGATCAGGAGCACAATCAATTTTATTCCCGACAATGATTCGCACATTAATCGTATCGTACTCGTCAAGCTGCTTCAACCACGAATCCAGTTTACCAAGTGTTTCACTCCGAGTGACGTCGTAGACTAGGATTGCTCCGTGGGCGTTTCTGGACAATTAGAAAGCTAATGATTATCTTTCGGATGCGACATTCCAGTATACATCGAATACCTGAAATAATGATTACCAAGTGCCTTGTAACGCTCCTGACCCGCCGTATCCCAAATTTGCAGTTCCACGACGACGTTATTTCCATGACCTTGATCAATAATAGTAAACTATAATAGCATATCGCTTGAAAATATATGATCGAAATCACAATTTATTTCAACTAGTTCGGTTTTCATGTCAGCACCTATTGTTGCTCGCGGGCTGAACTCAGTATCTAGATTTTGGAATTTTTGAAGAAGTCTGTAAATAATAAAGCAATGAATGATAATCAACATCTGATACTACTCTGTAGAAATATCGGATCAAACCTGGTCTTGCCAACAGCACTTTCGCCTATAAGTACAATTTTTAACTGCTTTATATCTTTCTGAATCATGATATTATTACTTATAGTTTGGCTCATTTTGTTTCACTTTCTGGTAAGTTGTTGATCTTATTCGATCTTCAGAGATGTCAGGTACGTCAGCACAAATTTCAAGTATCTTCAAGCAGGGTTGAAAATGTCTGTAAACTCGAAAATAAGTCTGCGGATTCCAGTTTTCTATAACTCTTTTAAGAATGGAGCACGAAATTGGTTTGACGAGCAAAATTTTACAAGTCCGTAATTTTTTTATGAATGTGTGCCAAAATCATGAAGTCAAACCTGGCACCTCTGTCGATCTTGATCCAGTACACAGATAAAAACTGGTATGATGAGATCATGTATAAATCACACACATTGAAAAGAAAGACATGGTAGTTCTAGCTGCGTTTTCATCAAAGATAAACTCAAGATGGAGTAGTTTGCTATTTCTTTTGTATCATTTGAATAGGACCCCTCGATGAGCTTGGTTCACTGTCAGTTTCAGTCTTTTGATGTAAAACAACAAGCGTCTGATCGCTAGATGCGTCGTAACTATGACAATGATTGTTTATGTTTGGAAAAATATTAAGTTACAGTATGAACGATATTGAACAATTTTGCCCTATATCCAGTGATTCTAACAATAAGTAAGTAAAAACTACTTAGAACCATTGTCTAGAACTTATTTAGTTATTGGCTCATCCCATGAAGCATTAAAGTCAGTTGTGGCAAGAAATCATTATGTGCTGAATGTAAACATATGTTGGCTTCCTTTGTAACTTGTATTGTTTCCATGGCATTTTGTCGGAACTGGTCGACGCTTATTAACGGAGGGTCAATAAAATTACATTATTACTGAACCAACTGGTTCACGATTACTGACCCAACATTTTTCAATGGATCGTATGGGACATTGTAATCTTGAGTTTATCTTTGTTTTCATGGTAATAAATTCGACCGTCCCACGACAAAAGGGCCTAACAAATGACAGTCAGTTTCTCTTTGTTTACTTTTTCTTTCACGATTTACAGAACTGATTTTATATTTGACGCTTTACTCTTCGCAAAACTTTCAAGGTAAAACCCCAAACGAATTTCCAGACATGACAGTCACGATCTTTTTTGGCGCACATCTACGGTCCTCCATGAAACTGGCAACAATGGTGACAAACTGGTTGCACTGTTGATCGCGTTTATAACACAAATGTCAAACCGTGAGAACCTTTCGATTCGTTAGCTCATTTGTGTATATTGAGATTTCATGGTACACTTAATATTTTGTTTGCTTTGATGTAATCAGCTAACACCATGATCTCTCGTGTATTTAAATTAATAGCGAGAGGACAGTTTACAGCAGATATGAATTATAGCAGTTAAATGGGAGTTACAATGTATACTTTTCGCGTTGGAAGTAACGGTAGCTCGGAAAGTTCGGAATTCCAAGTGCTAATACAGTAGATTTCCGACGTTCTATTATGTACTACGAAAAAGTCAGAGTAGATTGCATAAATGTAAAAAAATCAAAATCTACGGTTGACGAGTATATAAAAGATATGAGCATGATAACCTGGCTTTGGATGCCCATTTTTCGTGCTTTTCCGTTTTTTTCGTTTTGCTTAACTCAACTTTTGGTTATTTTTAACAATTGTCTCTTTATATTATGGTATCGAAATGAGTGACAATGTTGACATTTGATTCTGCCCCACTCATAGCACACTTTAATCGAAATGATAACAATGCAATTAATCTCGCGCTCCATCAAGCGGTGAGTGCGGTCATTTTAGAAAGTACCGGGTACGAACCAGATTTTTTTTAAATATTGTAGGCACATACATGTCTTTATTAGGGTAACAGAGGTATTTTGGCCACTTCATATATTTTGGCCCACCTAACAAACTTCATGGATTTAATCGATGTTAAGTAACCCATGTTGCATCAATTTGAAGCTAATTACAATAAATTACCAATTGATGAAGGGTTTTTCAAAGATATTACAACATTTGGGGGATATTTTTACAAAGTGGGCCAAAATAAAATCAATCCTAAAGTGGGCCAAAATACCTCTGTTACCCTATTTATCTTTGATAAAACTACAAGCTTTTGATTTATATTGGAAACTTTAGAAAATTTGCAATAATGGCTCCGTCAAAATCAAAAGCGAAAGTAAACAAAGAGAGGCTTTCATTTGCAGTTAGGTCCTTTTGTCGTGCGACTATCGAATTGTCAAATTCAATATGATTGATTATCCAGTCTACCATGATGACTTTTATTACAATGACCATGGGTTCTGCTGCGTAATGTTCGACCATTACGTTCTCGAAGAAGAAAGAGCCATTTTATTTTGATTACTTTCTGAAAGGATCCTCGATAGTCAGAACGACGTGTGTTAAATACCTTGGTGTCTTTCTCGATGAACAACTGAAATTCAAGCAACATATCAACTATATCGTTTCCAAAGCCTCTCGCAACCTAGGATTTGTAATGAGGATGGCTAAACATTTTACAGACGTGTACTGTTTGAAATCTCTGTATTGCTCACTTGTTCATTCATCCCTGGAGTACTGTTCTGTCATTTGGAACCCTCACTACATAAACGGAGCTCACAGAATCGAATCGATACAACGCAGATTCATTCGCTTCGCTCTACGGTGCTTACCGTGGAACAATCCTCACGAACTACCAAGCTACGAAAGTCGCGGGTTACTAATCGGTCTCGATACACTACAGGTTCGTCGAGATGTTGCACGTGCTTTATTGATAGCAGATGTTTCGGCCGATAAGATTGACTGCCCTGCTTTGTTCCGCAAAATTTATATCAACGTCCGACCCCGTGCTCTTCGCAACAGTGCATTTCTTTGACTTCCTTTACGATGAACTAACTACGGTGCTAACAATGCTATTATTGGCTTGCAGAGATCATTCAATCGCGTTTCATTAGGATTCGACTTCGATCTATCACGCAGTAGGATACTTGAAAATTGTTTGTATATTACTAGAAATTATCATTAGGACCATATCGACGACACGACCAGGCACTTTGAAGAAAAATTGACAATGAAATTGTCCGTTAACGATACACCGCCAGTTACCGCAAATATGGCGACCCCTTGATAATGATAAAAATAATCTTCTTGAGCAACACTGTTTATGTTGCTACGAACTTGTTACCAAGGAGGTCCAGAGTAAATAAACAAACAATTTAAATACGCAAGATATGCGAAAGGTACACATTTTGTACAGATTTTATTAAATATAGTAGAAAATATGGATCTGTTAGTGCTTCAAGCATGGCACCAGTTACTTCTACTATGAAATCCGAAGAAGGTATCGAATCTTTCCATTTTACGCAATTGAATTACTAACCAGTCAACATGTTCTAGCTGCATGCGGTGGTGGACTCTCAAAGACAGGAGTTGCAAAACGTTTCGTAAAAAAATCGAATTCATGATCGAGAAATAAAAACAATTTATCGATCGAGCGTTTTTTAATCTTCTAGCAGTAATGATGTAGAATACGGATACAAAAATCAAACAAAAGATTGTTAATGTAGGTAGTAGCTCACAGTCTTATTCAAGATCGCGACCAACATCACATTTCGTCGCTCTAGAATCAAATGAGCTCCGTCGTAAAATTTGTTCCCGACGGTCTGGATAGAATTCTAGAATGTAAATAGGCCAGTCCGTGCCTTGATTCAAACATAGGCGCCCCCATTCTCGTTCGATAGAATGGCGCACCATTCGTAGATCGCATAAAGATGTGAGATAATGGTTCTTGATAGATACAAACAGGATTATTACGCTCGGCTGTATGCTCCAATTTCAGTAATACAATTTTCGGAAGGTCCGGTACGATGGTTATTCACGGTAGAACGTGTACGATCGCTATTTTTTCCGCATACGAATTTTCTTCGCTTTTCTCGGCGAGCGAGATAAGACCAACGGATTTATTCATACCGAAGTATTTGATCTGCAATGGAGGGTAAAATAGAGTTAAGGTCCATGGTAAAACGATGATTCATAACTAGTACAAGCGAATATGCCCTGCTACTGTTTTCTAATCAATCAGTGCCCGATGGCAATCCGATCGAATGTAATATTTTCTGCCGCCCGTTCACCTTGCGCTATGAACATCTAGACAAATAACTGCTATATGTCTGCCTTTTCGGGGTGTTCTGGGAGAAGGTAAATGCTAAGCTGATCCTATTTATTTCGGCTCACAGAAATCCATATTTCTTTTGGTTTACAGATATAACATTTCGTTTTGTTTTGTGGTTATTTATATATGTTAGTACGTTCGATTAAAAAAACAAACGTAGCCATGGTTCTGGTAACTGTTATCTAAAATCAACAGTTTTCGACTTTTGTTGCCAGTTTCAATAGATTTTCAAGCAACCTCGTTTTGACATTACCAGTTACTGAGGGGTAGTTAGATTTTCGATAGTTTATATAGACGAGTGGCAGGTCGTGTCGTCGACCATATTGTGTCTGTTGATTATACCTAAATAAATAAATAAATAATAAATAAATTAATTAAAACTAACTCACTACACTCTTACCAGCCGCTACCTAATTTTGGGTCAAAACCTAAACAAAATCAACTAAAGTGCATCTCCCCAATTGTGATGCACCTTAGTTGATTTTGATTAGCTTTTGACCTCAAAATTTGGGTAAATGCAAGTTTGCCCAAAGTGTTATGTCATTACAAAGTACGCTACTCATTTTTTACAATCAACTCAAAGTTTGAGTAGATAACGACCTAATTTTGGGTAGCTTATAGCAGAGCTCGACAACGAGAAATTAGGTAGAAATGATTTTCAGTGTATGTCCCACATTATCAGATTCGAATGAATCCCGAATTGGCGAGAAATCTTTATTAGGAACTCCATGTGGAAATCATAATGAATTTCGAATGAATTCCAACTTCAGTGCAACAACCGATTTCGAATAAATTTCGCCTACAATATGTTGATTCGGAAGTCTGTTGGAATTGAGTGAGACATAGGAGACATATGCGGACTGAATTGTCAATTCATTTTCTTCTTATTCTTTTCCGATTTTTTTGTTTTCGCGCTGATTTTCAGTTTATTTCTAAACAAAAAAAAATATTTATATATATATATATATATATATATATATATATATATATATATATATATATATATATATATATATATATATATATATATATATATATATATATATATATATATATATATATATATATATATATATATATATATATATATATATATATATATATATATATATATATATATATATATATATATATATATATATATATATATATATATATATATATATATATATATATATATATATATATATATATATATATATATATATATATATATATATATATATATATATATATATATATATATATATATATATATATATATATATATATATATATATATATATTGCTTTCTCAGCAAGCGGTTCTATTTTGTTGGTGGTTGAGCTGTGAACTGTGAAAACCGACTTTCAAACGAGGCTCGGAGGGCCGAATGTCATATACCATTCGACTCAGCTCGACGAATCTACCTCAGTGTCGCCTAATCGAAGATTTCTTCGGGGTTTTGACCTCCTTGGTGTACAAAAATAACTGGAGAGCCACGAATTGCTAACAGTTGATAGGTAGAATCAAGAGATGCATTCGCAAAGTTGACATGAAGGCCGTACAACGCTCCTGTTCCGACATCAAACGGAAGTTTCGCCGAACATCCGATTACGGACCGTTTACAAATGTTCACACTTTTTTTTTTCAACAATGAACAATGTATCTTTAATTTCAATAAATCAGATTTTCTCCAAGTATGTTTGTCTTTTTTTGACAGCTTGAGAAAGAAATTCAAAAATTTTATTGGCCCCCGTTAGGAATAAATTCGAAACCTAGATTCTGAAAATGAATTCAATTTCAGAATTCTAGAATTAAATATTCTAGAAAGAAGCTAGCACCTTAGCCTTCGGATATGTCGATAGCAATAAGTTCCAAAAACAATCATGAAATAGGTCAGGTTGAGTATAACTGGCGCAATAAGAAAAATTTATTATCATAGGTATGCTACCGTCCTCCCTCCTCACTGTATATAGCTTCCGAACATGTAGGTGAACAAATTGCTGTGACGGACCTATTTTCGTAGATATTTTCTCATTTCTGTCGTACAACTGTCACCTGCTGCTGCGCCTGTCTCTACTACACACTTTCCGATGACCAATAGAGGTTCTTTTAAGGTGTCATTTGTTTTTGCACGTCGAGGAAGAAAATGCTACACAAAAATAACAGATTTAGTTTTGCTTCTCAAATCTAAACATTGGTTTCCCTTTCTGCTCAAATCGAAATAGTAACACGTACATAGTAGATATAATGAGGGCCTATACTGGATATCTTCGTTGCGATCGCTACCCCTGGCGTTCACTTCGAAGTGTGTTTTATTGACTTAACGCGTAATTATGTGAGAGTTATTGAGTGTAATAATCTTTGTATTTTTTTTTCTTCTTTCATATAATTGGGTTGTCTCGTTTCTCGTTTGATTTATAGTTCATCTGTGGATATATATAACTCTGCAGGGAATCACCGTTTGATTAGGGTTTGAGTGGTAATCAGTTTGATTTTCGTTCTTCGATTCTTACTGATTAGATATATGCATTAATTGTATTTCTCTTCTCTTTATGTTATTATAAGATATACTCAAATCGGACTGCAAAATTACTCTAAGCTTAAACATAGTTAAAGTTATGTTCCACTTCAGTTTGTCGCGGTCGGTATCGCAATCCAAGTAACGGGTATCGTGTTGTTGGTGATTGATGCAATTATACTTATTGTGGTTTGTTGATTTTGTTTGTGGTAGATTTCAAAGGATAAAGATATTTTCAATTAATGGCTTCAACACTTACAGCATACCTGCAAGAAAAGGGTTTTTCGAAAGTGGCTTTCAATTTACTGGTTGTGTTCGGAAAAGTAAAACGGCAGGAAAAATGAAGCAATGCGATGTCAAAACAAATTGCGGTTTAAAAGTAAACACTCATCGAACAAAAGCAAACAAACCAGAAAATAACTTCTATACGGTTCTACGTGAAAAGCAGCACAATTACCATTGGTTTTGTTTCGTATCTAAAGCTGATTAAAATCCGGGTTGAATTTAGCGGCCTAGTCAAATGTGTCCAGTTTGGAATGTGGTTGCGCGATAATTTTAAAAGGAGTTACTTTATTAAACAATAACAAAATGGGAGAATGATTGAAATTTTTTTTCTTCTGTTCGCAAAATTCCAATCGTTTTCCGGATATCTTACACGCACACATACATATGCTAAAAGTATCGCCTGAAGGCAGCGAAACATCTAATTACCTGGCGTGTACACCGGTTGAGTACCGGTGTTCAGGCCTGTACTCTCATTGGCCGCCGCCTGTCCCGTGAATGGGTTAGTTGGATTCGCCGATGGTGGTGGCATCGCGTACACTGGCATTCCGGCTCCCTGGGCCTGTCCGGCAGTCGGTTGTGATGTCACCGGTCCACCCGAACCACCGCCGCCGTTGTCTTCTAGGTCAGCCAAATCTTCCTGGAATTTTTAAGAGGGTCTGGTTAGTCATGCTGTTTGATCGAAGCTAGGTTTGATTTATCGGGATTTAGCGACATTTAACAAATTCAAATACTCTCTTTCACACAACCATCACCATCACTTCTCATGTTTCAATTGTAGTTCGAGTCTGAAATAACCACGTTAGAATATTACCGAGTCAAATAGTTTCGAAATCGATAGACCTAGAGTGACTATAATCAGAGTGGCGACATCTGTTCGTTTGGAATGACAGCTACCAGTTCCAAACGAGCAAACGACCTGTCAATTCAATGTAAAGCTAATGGAATGTTTTGAATTGTTGCCAACATTACGGATGAGATGTCGTCACTCTGGTTATAGGCACTCTAGATAGACCGATGTAGGACTGTTTGACATTTTAACAGTCATCACCTTAACACTTTGAACAGGAGGTTGGATCAGGATAAAAATAAATAGCAGGCTATGAGAATAGTTCTTCTTTATGTAACTTTCGCTTGTTGTCAAACCTAATTCAGTTTCTTAACTGCTGTCAAACCGTTTGTTTTTCAATGAATGGTGACTATTCGTCCGTTTCAAAAAGGTTTTTATAAAATACAATGGAAATTACCTGTTACGAAAACCAGAATAGTTGAAAAACGATCATTTGAAGAGTAGTTTATCATCACCATTTGGGATTTGCTACTACATACAATATGCTCTTCGCTTTTTTTTTTTGTTTTTGTTCAGATGACCGAAGAAACGGTTCTAGAGAACTAGTTCTTCCGATAGAACTATTGTATAGAGCGGAGTGATTCGTCTATCTCATCATAACTCATTTATTTGAATGTAAATCGACTTAAAGAAATCGATGTGAGTTCCATTTGAAAAGTTTTGGGTCACTAGTTTCGGTACTTCCGCTGTCAGGCCCGTGCGGAGGGGGTTTAACACCGCCCCCACCCCTTTTTTATATAATAGTAAAACCTTGGTATTACATTCCTGTAGTGGAATTTGAACTTCTTTTCTTGAGTGTACAGAACCATTGCATGGCTGGTACTACGATTCTACTGACACTACGAATCCTTCCAGGTCGGGGCTCGAACATACGACAACTGGTTTGTAAGACCAATGCCCTATGCATTGAACCGCCAACCCGGAACGTGAATAAAAGTGCAAGTAACAAATATTTTGAAACTATTCAGTAGACGTTCGTAAAAATTTACAGACTTTTGAAATTGCCGTGGTGTTTTTGTCTTTCTCTATAGAAAGGTATTAGAATTGCTGGAAAAACCGACTTTCGAACGGAGCCTCGGAGACCCATAGTGTTATATACCATTCGACTCAGTTCGACGAGATCGGAAAATGTCTGTGTGTATGTGTGTGTGCACTTTTAGAAGATATTTGAACGCGCTCAATTTTCTCAGAGATGACTGAACCGATTTTAACAAGCTTAGGTTCGTTTGAACGCTACTGTCGGGCCATTAATCAAGTTCGAAGATCAAATGGCTGTGACTTTTGGTTTCGGAGATATGATTGTATAAGTGACGTAACTGACAAAAAGCGTTGAATTTGAAGGCGCTCAATTTTCTCAGAGATGGCTGAACCGATTTTAACAAACTCGGGCTCGTTTGAAAGCTACTGTCGGACCATTGATCAAGTTCGAAGATCAAATGGCTGTGAGTTTTGGTTCCGAAGATATGATTGTATAAGTGACGTAACCGACAAAAAGCGTTGTATTTGAACGCGCTCAATTTTCTCAGAGATGGCTGATCCGATTTTAACAAACTTGGGCTCGTTTGAAAGCTACTGTCGGGCCGTTGATCAAGTTCGAAGATCAAATGGTTGTGACTTTTGGTTCCAGATATATGATGGTATAAGTGACGTAACCGACAAAACACGTTGATTTTTACGGCTCTTATATATATAAGGGTGCCAAAATTTTGGGATCAACTCTATTTTCGTAAAGTTCTAGTGCTCAAAAGTTTAAGCACCTCGAAAAAAGCCTTCTTGCAAATTTTGACCTAAATCGGACATGCTTAAGGGGTGCTGCCCTGTGGTAAAGGTTTTACAATTTTCGATCTTGAAAAAGCACCATAGGGGGGAGTACATGAAATTTCCAGAATCGAAAATTTTTTTTGATGCCGAAACTCTTAAAACTGCATGAAACATCAAAATTTAGTGTCATCTCAAAAAAATTTTTTTTTGAAAAAATCAACTTTCTGGGACTTAGAAAAATTTTCATATTTTTTCTAAGTCCCAAAAAGTCGACTTTTTCAAAAAATTTTTTTTTCGAGATGACACTAAATCTCGACGTTTCATGCAATTCTAAGCCTTTTGGCATCAAAAATTTTTTTTCGATTTCGATAATTTCATGTACTCCCCCCTATGGTGATTTTTCAAGATATATGAAAATTCCACTAAGTGGACTAAGAAGGCTTTAGCATCACTGATTACAAATATGCAACGGAAATGTCAAGCACTAATTTGGAAAAATGATGCTGACTGTGTGACATAAACACTGAAGCATGCTTTTGTGAACTACTCGAATCAATCTGAATCAATTGGTGTCAAAATTAGTATCCAAATTTATTTAATAAAAATATGAAACATATTTTCATGAGACTGTTATGAAAGAAGAGAAAGGCATTATCACACCACTAGGTGGATTAAGAAGGGTTTTTTTTGTCGTTTAACCAATTTCGTACATCATTATTTATAGAAAACTTGAGGTCCGCAGAATTTTTCAAGAGTTTACAAATCTTTTGCAACCCTTTATAAATAAATTTGAAATTCGTCATTGAGAGTGGTGATGCGACAACAAAAAATTTTCTTGGTAGCGGTCAAAAATTCCAAAACGGAATCACATAAATTTTTCAGAGACGACTAGGACGATTTGCACAAATGTAAGTTTCGACAAAATGAAAGGTTCTATGGTTTATGGACTTCTGGGCTGTTTCAAATGAATCCGGGTTACGGTTTCGGAACAGGTTCCGGAGGTAGCGGCTAGAACTCCAAAATGAAGCTCACACGATGCTCTTGTGTACCGGCGCATTGTCCGATTTTCAAACGCTCCAATAATACTCCACTTACACTTGCTGTCGATGGTGTTTTTCTATTTTCGAGGCAGTCCACGACAAACACAAAGAACCGACTTCATAACCCTTCCGCCCAATTTCAGTCTATTGTCGGTTAATCATTCTGTTCTTTGGCGTAAAATAATGGATCTGGGCTTCTTCAACAGTAACCAATTTTCATAAGCATAGGCAAACATGCTTCCGAAGTGTGCTCGCGTTCCTCTTTTTAACCCTGAGTTGCAGTGCATCTTTTTTATCTGGCTAAAACTATATGTTTGCTCAGTACTAATCCTTATGGCACTTTCTAGTCATCCAGTACCATTTCCTTCAATTTTGACATTGATTTGACAATTTTTGGGCTTCTATGCGGCTGCGGGCTTCTATCGAAACACTATTTCACGGTATAGTCTGTAGGAACACTAGTTTCGTAATATTTATTAAACTTCTGCGTACTATTTTTTAGAACGTAACCAAACTTAAACTTTGAAACAAACTTAAATTTAGTTGAAGGGACTTCTGGTTAGGTATGGCATTTCAGAATTTTATCTGGCTCCGACCTCCGGCGCCGGAATTGCAGAATTATTAGTGTTCAAAAGTGTTCACAAACTTAATATCATATGAAAGGGCTTAAAATCCAATAGAAAAATCCCGATTTTCATTTAGATCCGACTTCCGGGTCTGAAGTTACAGGATGATAAGCACAAAAAATCGAGTGCAACAAGAAGCGGGTTATTTAAAACTGGTTGGTAGAATCTTCTAATTAGCAGATCTTGTTAGTTGAAACCCATAAAACTCATATCTGTTCCCGATTCTGGAATTAGTAAATTATAATCCCAAAATGGAAATTACTTTACATCGATTTTCCGAAGACTGTTCGATCGGTTTTCACAAACTTAGATTCAAGTGAAGGATTTTATGATCCCATAGGGGTCAAATGAATGTATGAATAGTATGTATCAAACCAACCGATAAATCTGTCTGATTTCGAGAGAGGCACATTTCACGTTAATTGGATGCGTTAATAAGCGAAATTGTCGGTTCTATGCCACCTCAATTGATTGTGGAATAACCTCCATACGACCAAAAAGTTACAGTGATGTTTGTGCGGATATGATGATTGGTCCTTATTTTTTCCAAGACGATGATGGAGCAACGAAAACTGTTAATGGGGTTATCGTTATTGAGCCATGATAAATGATTTTGTGATGCCCATTGTTCGTGAAAATGGTCTCAATGGCTACTTGTCTCAACAGGACGGTGCAACATGTTATACAGCTCGACTAACAATCGTTTTGTTACGACCATTGTTCCCCGGACGAATCATATCGAAAAACGGTGATTTTGAATGGCCCTTCGAGATCACCCGATTTGACGCCAGTAGACTTTTTTGTGGAGTTATTTTAAATCCAAGGTATACGCTGATGAGCCAAGAACCATAGCTCAATTCAAAGACAACATACGACGTTAAATCGCCGCCACATCGACCGATACATTAGCCGAAACGATGTACAGGGTCCGGCACTCGAAGTGTAACCAACTTCAGACCTTCGAGCCTGGCGTCAAGGTAAATGCGACATATTATCGGGAAAGTATTCTGGAGGTTGCTTTGAAGCCGTGGGCAAACAAACATTTCGGTGGCAGACCATGGACGTTTCAGCAGGACTCGGCACCGTCTCACAAAGCTCGAGTGAACCAAGAATGGCTGAAAAACAACGTTCCGAACTTTATCACGTCCACACAATGGCTCTCGAATTCACCAGATGCGAATCCAATGGATTATTCTCTTTGGGCCATTTTGGAGAGCAAAGTCCGAACTAAAAGATACACCAGTCTCGAGGCGAGTGGGCCAAAATACCTGCAAGTCACATTCGGGCAGCTTGCGATTCGTTTTTTGACCGTCTCAAGGCCATAGTCAAGGCAAAAGGTGGTCATATCGAGCAAAAGTGAATTGATTCTGAATTTTGTATTATTTTTACACATTTTGTACTTTGAATTAAGTAAAAGTAATTTTCCAAACTTAATTTATGGCCTTTTTAATTGGTTACACTTCGAGTGCCGGACCATGTAAAATGCCGAAAAAAGGGCACATGTTGTACTCAAGGCCAAAAGTGGCCATTTACGTGATATCATTTCCAGAAAATAGCTGTAACATATCTTCTTGAACCAAAATAAATGATAATCGAAATGAAAATAAAAAATATGTTTTTTTTTCATATATTTTGATCAGAAACAAATGCTTCCACATTAAATGGCCTATCTTGTATTTGAAAAAAAAAATAGGTTAAAAAAGTTCGACTATTTTCAAAAAACAGTCTATGTAGATTAATTTTGGAAAAACAAAGTATGCAAAGTGGCTCTTTGTGACAAGTCAACATGTCCAGAAAGTTTCATTTGAGAGAATACTGCCAACATTTGTTCGAGTTGGCGCGAAATTCGTCGTATAGTCTCTATAGCGGCCCTTACACGAGCATTATTTTTGACATTTTTAATGATGACTAAGTAATGATGTATTTCAAATTTGATAGAAATCTCGTCATTACTGCACCATTACACGTTCATTAAAATATTATTTTTTATTAATCACATTTTTAATGACTCGTGTAAGGGCCGCTTATTAGAGAAAGCCATAATGGCATGAAAAAGAGGGCAAACAAGACATTGTCCGTTATTGGTTATTGTTTCGATGACTAATTATCTTAAATATAGTCTTTTTTACTTGAATCGGTACCTAAAAATATTCCAAAGTAGTAGAAGAAATTATATAGAAAATCTGTTTTAAATTGTTCGAATTCTGAACACCTACATTCAGAATCCATCCATTTACGTAATCCTACGTCAAAATAGATTACAGTGGAAATCCTCAACAAAAAAATTTTCATATCGTTTTTTGTACCCCGGCTTAAACCTTTTCGGTCGTTCGCCAGAGAATTTCTCAAAATATTACACTGAGATTTTTTTACTAAAGAAAAACAAATGTTTTAAAAATGCATGAAACGTCCACATCCAGCGTAATCAAAAAAAGTACAGGTGTGTAATGTCAGAGACATAACTGTATGTCGTGAATACGAATAAAACTGACACTCTTTCTTTATATTTCCGAATATCAATTAGTTGATCGATTGTGTGAATTGTGCAAGTTTTGCCCTTTTACACTATTACAATGTGAAACGATACACCTAAACTACAGCAAAAATTTGTTATATTAAACATTCTGACACACAAATATTACGAAATAACCAGTATAGTTCTTTATGATAAAATAATGGTGGTGAACTTTTTTGAAGGCGTTCGTGATGGAGAGTGACGAGTTTAGTTCAAATTCCGATGGATACCATTGACTTCCGATGGATACCGCTGACTTCTGTAATCTATTTCCAGGATGACCTGTTGTCCGTGAATGTGATACTGATATGTGTTCTGTTGGAGTCTCCTGCTTCTTCCGTTTGCGGTAACAAACTTTGTATTTCGCTTGGAGATTCCTCAATTGCACCATAATTAACACGATGACGACAGCCAAATTCGAAGTGAGGTGCTTCTGGTGCTATGCATTTTATATAGCAAATCAGTAGAAAGTTTACTACAAACTACAACTGATGGAAAAATGGTCCGTGTACAGTATGGTGAAGTAAAATTTCGCATAATTCTTTGGGTATAAAATTATGGTTCTAAATGGCACCTTAGAGAATATCGATTATTTCATTTCGGATGTCAATATTTCAATAAAAGAAACTATTAAAATGCTGTACGGGATTAATTTCTGGCATCCCAGAAGGGCCAAATTGTATAATTTTCTAAGATATTAAACATTGATTGAATATAAACTATTTTAAACACTGTTGCGAGTTTAGTACTACACTGCTAATTTTAATTTTAGATTTACAAAGAAGCAATCATTATAGTTCTTTAAGTAACATTTAGAGCCATTAGAACGGCTGATTTTGCATAAGGTTCCACATTGTTGTCCATTTTCTGTTGTATTTTGCTCCAATGCAAACGACCACCAACAGGATGATGTAATCGATCTTCTTCGAAGGGCAACTGGCTCTGCGACCTGAGCGTTTGAGGTTTTATACCACGCAAAAGTTCTGCTCTCATTATTGACGACTGCTCCACCTGACGACCGAAGTCCAAATGAAAGCCGACGACTGCTTCACCCGACCATTGAAGTCCAAATGAAAGCACGACCTAAGCGTTTGAGGCTTTATACCACGCAAAAGGTCTGCTTTCATTGCCAACTGCTCCACCTGACGACTGAAGTCCATATGAGAGTTGCGACCTGAGCGTTTGAGGTTTTTAACCACGCAGAAGGTGCACTCTCCGAAGGTGGTGGTTGATTCAATCATTCCCACGCCATCTGCTTCCATACAACGCACAAGAAGAAATGATCGATTTTCGACCGCGGTTCCCCTTTTATACGCAGTCAGATGAAGTTATGTGCCCAACTACCTCAAAATCGTCGTCCTTGCACGAAAAAGCCAAGCCAAAGTAAAGAGTTTTCCGCGTTGTTTTCAAATTTTGAGAAAACCAAATTTTTGAGTTGTTTTTGGTTATCTCACACTGTTCAAAATATTATCCATAATTCCTGATCATATTTTTGATGAAATAGTGAAAGAATTATGTTACTGCCATTTATACAAGTCGAGATATTCACGATTAAGTTCTGCCCATTCTTCCATATGGCTAGTTTTGAAAAGGTACCCCATAGTAAAGTAAGTCGTATTCACGACAAAAAAAATTTTTTTTAATCGATTCCGGGACTTTGATTTTGATCTATTTGAATCAATTTGAAACAATTCAGTTGAATCGACCAGAATATTGGCACCTGTCAGCAGGAAGTGATAATCCTTTTTCTCGAATTCCGGGAGCAGATAGAGGAGTTATTTGTGACCATGGGGCACCCAGCAAGTAAGCAGGATTTTGCTAGCTTCGAGAATGTCAAAAAATGGGTCGTTTCTTTCATCGAATCAGAAAGGCAGATGTTTTTGGCGAGGATTCGCCGAATTTCCAGAAATTATAGAAAAATGTATAGCAGCTAGTAATGGAAAACATTGCGGTAAAATTTCATTTCAATCGAATATTTTTTTTATGAATATGAAATTTATATTCCTTCGTATTCAAAATCGAAATTTTTTTTTGATGTCAAATGTCTTGGAAATGCGAATGCCTTCAAACAAATTTTCTTAAACCGACTTTGAGACTAAGAAAAATTTTGAGCTTTCCGAAATCATTTTTTTTTATTTAGGGGTTAACCTTATTTTGTGCTAGGGCACATAACCAATTTCACTATCTTTACGTTTCGTCTTAGACTCGTCAGTGCAGAGCAGTTCAAATTGAACTGCTTACTGCTAACCCCTAAATGGCCATCTGAATCGGCCAGTATTAGTCGAAACTTGTTTTCGTTCGGCACGTCAGGAAAGACTTAGCACTTCGGTGCTTATTACAAGTGTGTTGTAAATAGCAATAACTTTACTTCTGCTTAGCGGTTCAAATTGAACTGTTTGAGTTCGCAGCAAGCAGTTTTTGTCGTGAATACGACTTACTTTACTATGGGGTGCCTTTTCAAAATTTACTCTCTGAGAAGTTTTTGATCGTGAATATCTCATGTTATATCTAATGAATCAACATAACTCTTGCTACACGCCATCGGAAATATGATCACAATTTTATAATAAAATTTTCAATTGTGTGACATATTCTCAAATAGTTCAAAATTAAACTTTTCTGAAATGTTTGGTATAAACGAGTATCAAAGAAGATAATTCATAAGGCGCGTTTGCCTTTCTCGTATTTTGAAAGCTCATAACTCAGTGATCTGTAGAAGGATTTATATAATCTAACTTCCAATAGAATCGAAAATTTTCAACTTGAACGTGTATTACAACATTGAAGTTTTTCAATAGTACACTATTGAAAAACCTGTTTGATTTAACCCATAAAAGCACCAGCCAACACAAGAGCATTCATATAAAAGTTGAGTGGTTCATTTTTCCTACCATTTGCTGAGCAACTGTTCCCGAAACAAGACACAGGAGAGCAACATCGAGGGCCTGTCGTCTCACTGTTTCCCGATCTGAATGCACGAGACACCGTCAGCACAATGACACCGAAAACCGGTAGAAAGGCAGCCAAAAAGTCCAGCAAGGCCCATTGCCGAAACAAGACACACACGAGAACCATCTCAGATCTCAATATTTTCTACCAAAAGATTCATCAAGATGGAAGTTAAATTAATTTGTACCGTCACTAACACATTCAATTACGAACGGCAATGCGAAAGCGAAAGTGATGATTTTGAACACATCTTTATACTAGTATACAAATATGCCGTGCGAAATAGAGTTGAACAAATGGAACAAATGAAAGAGATGAACAAAGAGTTAGAACAAATGTTTCCACTTGATTTGCGCATTCTATTTTCCAGGCGTATCAGAACTGGCTAAACTTAAAGCAATCCTAAATATTTCTTTATCACAGTGATGTGGTCGTCCTGAAAGGGACGGGGTTTTCAACTCCTCGTCGTCACGGATGGCCAGCTGCAGATGGCGAGGGATGATTTTCGTTTTCTTGTTGTCACGGGCTGCATTACCGGCCAATTCCAACATTTCGGCAGCCAAGTACTCCATCACTGCCGCCAGATAGACCGATGCACCGGCACCGACACGCTCGGCGTAGTTTCCCTTCCGGAGCAGACGAGGGATTTTGCCAACTGGGAACTGCAGACCAGCACGGTTTGATTGGGACTTTGCCTTAACTGTTCCGCCTGTGTGCATGTTTCTTCGTAAAAATTTCACAAGATGCTGTTAACAGCTAGACAGCCAATTCAGTATTACTGGCTGCCGCTCTACTAACTCTCTCTTTTATATCTTCTTACTGTTTCCCGTTCTGCGATATTTTAACAAAGGGGACGTCCGTACACCGCTACCAGTAGCAGGTATAAAATGAAATGTGATGTGAGAAATAGCGTCATTTAAGTTAAAGCAGCTACTCTGAACGTACGAGACACCGTCAGCACGATGGCACCGAAAACCGGTAGAAAGGCAGATTTGTACCGTCACCAACACATTCAATTACGAACGGCAATGCGAATGTTGAGCACATCTTTATACTAGTATTATTATTATTATTATTATTATTACTATCATTATTATTATTAGAATGACTCTTGCATACCGAAGATCGTCGATACATTTCAGACCAGGCCATTGCAATTGTCTCGTACTGAAATTTCGAGAAGAATCAAATATCTTCGAACTTCATAGCTTCAATAAAAATAAACTACAAATTTGTCGTACCTAGCCTCCTATATTAGCAAATTAAAAATTAATTGTTTCAAGTTTGGAATAAATAGTTGTAGAATAGTAGCTTTTTAATGTAACTAATCTGTACTTTAATGTAGGTGCATCGCTTCAAACTCTATTAGTGAAAAAGAGGAAAGCTTGCACAATTCATACAATCAATCAACTAACTGATATTCGGAAAAGTGATGGGAGCGTGTCAGTTTTTTCATATTCACGACATCCAGTTATGTCTCTGACATTATCCACCCGCCTTTTTTATGCCGAATGTCTTAGAAATTTTTTTAACCGATTCTGGGACTAAGAATTTTTTTAACCGACTTTGGGACTAAGAATATTTCCGAAATCGATTTTTTTTTCGATTCAAAATGTTTTAAAAATGCATGAAACGTCGAGATCTGACGCAAGCTTAAAATTGTCTTAGAAATGCATGAAACGTCCAGATCTGACATAATCTAATTTTTTTTAAATGAAATTATTAGGGTAGACAGGGGCTAGACCGGACACGTGGTTAAACCGGACAGCTTAAATATCTTTTAGCCCTGCTATTATTTCGATTCGTGGATTGACTTTGAAAACGCGCTTTGAGATGATGCGGTAGAGTTGATTTGAGTAAAAACCCAGTTTTAATGGATGTTTTTTTTCAATTTCTAAAAAGTGTCCGATTTAGCCCCGGTCTCCCCTGTATTATAAAAAAGCGCCTGGTAAGGGAGTAGACTTGAGAAAAAACTTTGGAAATCAGCGTAAAAAATATCGCATACTTGGGAAATCCGCGTAACAAAACCATACAAAAACCGTGTTAAAAAGACCGCAGTGTATTCTTCGATTTATTCAACAAGAATCCTTGTTTGGGCCGAAACTACGAGACCCATATATTGGAATAGTTTTAAGTTCAATTTAGTAGTTTTTTCAAACTCCTCATCCAGTTTTTTTTTTCGGAAGCGGAAGGTACCTTCCATTTGCATCTAAGTTCGTGCAAATCGGTTCAGCCATCTCTGAGGAAAGTGAGTGAGATTATTTGACACATACACATAAAGAAAGACAATGCTCGACTCGACAAACCGATTCGAATGGTATATGACACTCGGTACAATTTTTACCAGTCGAATGTTCAAGCGATATCATAAGTTTTCTCTATGAGTGAGAGCAGAGACTTTTGATCTGATCACGATTTTAGTTTTCTTCTACCCAGGCCCAGATATTTTACGATGTGAATTTAAAAAAGCAACGGTCTCAGGATCACGGGTTGATATTTCACATCAGCCCGTTGAATACTGTTAGCACTCACACATATTGCTCTCTAAGTCAGTTGGGCCTGACTCACTCGGAATAAGCAATTGCTTCGGAATAGATCGATTATTCTTCTGTGGTTGCTCGCATCGTGCCCCGGTCGTTGTAGTCATAGATAACTTTGTACACTTCGAATCGCTGGACCTAAGCTATCTCCCCGACTCAAAAAAAAACGCATACCCTTTTTTCTGACACAAACCGTAAAATTGGAGTGAAATAGTTCCCATGAGACATAGGTGAAGGATTAGAAATTTGTAGACGGATTGCCTAGAGGAAAATCACTCTAATCTTCGGACTTGCTGTGCCAAATAAACTTGTTAAATCTTGTTTGAGTTCGAACAAAGTGAAGAATGTTTCTTCCCTGGGAAATTATTGGCATTAAAAGTTTCACAAAGTAGTCCCACGTCAAATGTGAACCTAAAGCGTTTTCGTTGAAAGCAAATCGAATAGTGTTAGAATTGCAGAAAATGTGTTATAAATATGGTTAATTTTCTACTAACGTTTACAGAGCGCAGGGAGAAATGTGTTGAAAGAAAACAATAAACAGATATTCGAGTACTAATAATATAAACATACGCACACATGCACAAATTTTTGCTAATTGAAACCAAGAACAAACACCAGCATTTTTTGTTATAGAACTAAAATTCTACACTTCCCACAAGCAACACAAACCAGAAAAGTAAGCAGAACAACTGATTTCATTTAGCAACGATTTACTCAGACAATTTATCTCATCTAATAAAAATTAATCGTACCGTTAGTCGTTGAAAGTACTGCTTCATAATTACGGAATCGATCGGTTCTTCGGCAAGCAGTCGTATCTCCCAAATCTTTATGAAATCAAATCATTGATCTTTTCCAAAAAAAAACTAACCACTAAATATAAAACATACAAAAAAATTTCTTCGGTTTGGACGTTTATTAAAGTATAGTAAATACAGAGCAATAATGTACACTGTTCACTACCGATTTTGTTTTTTTTCCAAAGCAGTAATTAAGTACAGCAGAAAAAAAACACAGAATGCCACTAACTAATCAAATATGTAGTCAAGTAATGGGAAACTTTCAACGAAATATATGGCTGACTGTTTCTGGCTAAGTAAACTCAATGATATTGCTCATTTCAAGTTCCTTCCCCGAAGCCGCTGTCATCGGAACAAAGTGTTATTCAGCAAGGCATTTTCATTCGTTAATTTTATCTATTTAATGTGTCTTCTTCAATTTATTTGTAAAATGAACTTATTCATTTCGATTATTTTTTAATACTTGTGTTCAAACTGATTCGTTCTAAAGGAAAAGAAAAAAAAAGAAAATTATAACAAGTTAGTGTCAACTGATACTGTAGAGTGTTAGAAGAAATTATACGAAAACGAAAATGATTGACTGAGTTGTTTCAATGAACAATGATTTATGAAATTTGTCATGACTAACGATTGATAAACAGACTACTAGAATATTTAATAATGCTTAGAACTTCGTATGGCAAGATTCACCTACATGCAATAAGTCCGGTTCACGATGTAATAGTAAAGGTAGTCACATTTTCCTATGGCTGGAAGAAGTCAAATTAAGGTTCTTAAAAGTACAACGTCCGGAATGTGTGACCGTTTCCGAAAAGAAAACAATAATTTTGACCAACGACTAACGAGTCGTACTTAAACAACTTGATTTCTTTGAATAATTTCGCTTCTCTTTCAAGGACCGTTCAATGTAACCACCGGTATTACTACATCGTGACGTCTGATAGTGAACTATGATCGTGATTGATGAGTAGGAAATATGTTTCAGAGTAATGAAAGAATGGACTACGTGTAGGGAGAGTTGTTTCGTTTGAAATCATAACACCGGAATGGATCGGAGGAAGGAAGGTAAAAATAAATTAAAAACGAATACATACTCTTCGGGTGGGCTGTTCTGTAACTGTTGGTCCTTCACCTGCGTTGCTACTACTGGCAGCATCTCTCTAAATAAATACATGTAAGAAAAAAATGCAGAAAAAAAACAAGTGATAGAAACAGAGCAATGAACATGTTTTAGTCTGGTAGCTTCGGGCAGGGGATTTTTTGGTTTTTGGGTGAAGTGCTGGTGATCGAGGGAAAGGAAATGGCGGATCGCGAACGGTGAACCGACAGTTTAGTAGTGGAGACAACGGTTGACATTTTTTTTTGTTTGCAGCGATATGACAACGAAAAAGTGCGATGAGTGTGATCAGCCGGTGGGAACATGTTCCTAAGTGGTGTTATGAAAGTTTCTGTCAACAATGTACTGAACAACATTACAGTCTACTAATCTTGCCGGTATGAACAAAAAACTTGACATCAGTATCAATATTTTCTCTTAAATTGTGACACTAAGAACTTGTTCCAACTATCATAGTTTTGTTTTTCTGTACATATTTATTTGATAGTTCAAAACATTTTTTCAATTCTTTTCACTGAACGGATAAGGATCATTTCTTTATTTCAAAATTCATCTTAAAATTTTAACCCGTAGCTAGCTCCTATCCGGGAAAA
The DNA here is from genome assembly GCF_030247185.1 of Malaya genurostris. Lineage (NCBI taxonomy): Eukaryota > Metazoa > Arthropoda > Insecta > Diptera > Culicidae > Malaya > Malaya genurostris. Next base: position 288,347,853 of record NC_080572.1, read on the forward strand.
TTTTTTGCCATTTACACTACCGTCCAGCATATGAAAACACATGAAGAAACAGCCTAACTGATTAGAAGAACCGGGCATGCTTTGCTGTGCTCGGCCGCCACGGCATTCAATTATAGTCATATCTCTATGGTAGTCCCTCACATGAACTGAGATCATCGAATAGATGATTATGACAAAAACAAAATCTCAAATCAGTGTCTGACGGCAAAGCAGAGACTGAAGATGGACTTGCGACTACGACGTGTAGTGATGATTAAACTATGTGGTGCCCGAACACAGCTGAACATGCTCGGTTCTTCCAGCCAATTCTTCGTGTGTTTTCACATGCAGGGTAGTTTAATAAGTAAAACAATTTTCACGGATATGAGCTAGCTACAGGTTCGAGTTTCGTTTCTGTGGTAGCTTTTACGTGGTTTTTATTTCATATTTATATTCACAAGTCGTTTTTCCAAAATGGTTTTCTGGCTAGATACAGATCATCAAAGCGAGTAAACCTAGACAAATATTAGTACTGCGAGAGGCTACTGTACTTGTGGCGACAGCATGAGCCGTTTCTCCGGTGCGCGAGATAAAAATTCCCAGTATTTAGAACAGGCCCAAATCGTCTATGTTCTGTATTTATAAAAATATTTCTGTCATTCAAGTTTTAGGTAGAAATTCCATGTCCAAAAGAAAATCGAGAATGGTGCAATTCCTACAGGAAGGAATACAGCATTAAAATTCTTGCAATTTTGTCCAAAAATCATTTTATTCAGATTTCATGCTTCTTCCAAGAATGCTCTTTAGTGCAGCTTTCACACCAAATTCGATTATTGCAATACTATCAGTCATTTGAAAACCAAATAATTAAAAATTAAATTTGAAGTCTTTTCTATTTCTTCGCGTTTTGCCTTCGGCTAGACTAGGCTGCTAGGCACGAGATGGCAGTTCAATTTGAACTGCTTTCAGCACTGATGAGCCGAAGGCGAAACGCGAAAAAAATAGAATTATAATTATTAGTTATTTTCCGAACTATTCGCCTTTTTCTAGACTACCACTAAATCAGTCCTTAAAGGCTATTTGGAAAATCAGTCCTTCTTAAGACTTATTCAAATTAAGAATGTATTCTAGAGAGCTTGAGCTTGAGCTTGAGCGACCACCCCTGGTTGCTACTCCGTTACTGATCGGGATTAGCTGAAATTGTACAGGGAGTTTCTAGATGATCCGACCTGGGACTGGTAAATCATCCTTCAATGTACATCTTCTGGTAATCCCAGAATTCATTGATCAGTACCGGCGCCGGCCAGGCCCGAACGTAGATCGTCTAAGGAATGGGAAGGGATGTTAGTCCAACACTTGTTGTTACTAGAGGCCGTATATACTACTGCGCACCCCACAAGTGTCACGGGAGAAGGATATTTGTTAGTAAAAATTTCAGTATTTGTATTATTTGCGCGCGACTCAGTATGTTCTGGTTTCAAGATGCTCGGATGCAACTCACTGACTTCCCGAGTGAACATTTCAACAATATCGTATATTGAAGTCCCAGGAAGTCTTGATTCACAGCTCTTATTCGAGGAAACTGAAGAAAGATTTGCAATACTATCGCGTAACGAATAAAAACTTACCTATTTTTTATAAATGAAATTACGTGTTACAAAATAAACGAGTGAATAGGATTTAGACAAAATAGTTGATTCATTGCATTGACATATTCTAAACAGTTGTTATAAAACCATTATTTATTATTCTTTATTATTTCCGCTTTATTATTTTAATTACTTATTAAAATTATTAATTGGTTATATTGGTTGATCTGGGCAGCCGGCTGCCGAGAAAAATCTTAATTTATTGTTTGAAATATTAATATCAAGTGTTTTTTTACTACGTGTTCAATATATCGATATATGTTATCTCTGTTATTAACTTTGTAATATCAACGGATTTGCGCAATAGTTTTAGATTTTTTTTATCATTCGATTTATAATCCTGACAGACAATCAATAACATGGAAGAAGAAAACATTCCAAATAAAACTTTTTTTCGAAGTTAGACGGAAATTGACAGGTTGAATGAAGAGATAATTTAGTAAAATAGAGTAATCAAAAAAAAAAAAAATTGAAAATATCTGATAACTGAAAGGAAAAAGAAACTCCTGCAATTGTCGCCTTTTACGACATGGAAGCAGGAACCCAGTGGATCTATTCTTGGTTCATTTTTTTCCGCCAGATTCCACACGGCATCTAGGCTGGTACTGTCCGGAGAGAGCTAATAGGTACTATCAATCTCCTAGTGGACCCCAGCCCCTGCAAATTAAGAATGTATTCTAGAGATGACCAAAACCGTTCGTCTCAAAGAACCGCTCGAAACTTATTACAGGGTGACAAGTGAATTGCCGATTTCAATTTCCGTGTTTTTTCCTGGTTTTCCTGGTTTGCGAGATAAAAATTCCCGGTTTTTGGAATAGGATAGAATCGCCTATTTTTAGTTTTTTTTTAACACTCCAAATACCAAGCCTAAAAAAAGTTGGAACGGTAACTTCGAGCTGTCATAGATCAGCTATTTTTCAATGAATCCTAATAAATTTTACACCCTCGAATTTTATGTAGTCAATAGATTGATTCAAAAATTTTATAGTCGACTGATTAGGAAAAACCAATGAAAATTTGATTTTTCCCATTCCAGGCTTTTTTTTCTCGCGCACTATATGCTCTATTTGCTTCCCTATTTTCTTTCCTTTGGCCAACGTCGCATATAGTATATTAAGAACTTTAACTTTACCGAGTAATAACATTGTTGTTAGTCAACCGATTTTCGAAATTTGTTCACTATTGGAAAGGTACTACTTCTAGAAACAAGATTCACTGAAACAAACGAAAAAGGTGAGACTTTTTACAATGATCGTAAATATCTCGAAATTCATAGCGATAAACTATATATTTTTACAAATCATTTGATTTCTAGTGTTACCAGTTAGTATCAGAAGAAAACTTTAAAATATCGGTGAATTTATAAATATATATAAATATTTCAATTTTTTTTACATGTTTACATGACATTTACATTTTTATGCTTCAAAATATTGGAATTTTGACCAGAAACAATGTATTGATGAACAAAATTATATATCCGTTGAAAGAATCTCAAGAAATTTTGTACAAATTCGGAGAGTTTCTATTATTACTAAAATTTTACCAAACAAAATCACGTCAAACTTTCAAATTTTATGGCACTTCAATTTTTTTTTTGAAAAAAAAAATCAACTCTCTGGGACAGTTCGCTTCCACATCTCATCCAAGTCAGTCGATGAAACAAAACCGCTTACGTTCAAGACGGAAGAAATCAAGTACAGTATTGTGTAGTGAACAATAGAACGACCTCGAAATGAGTGAACAAAACGAACAAAAGCTACCGCCGCTACGAAAGAATACAATTATTGTTGACTTCAGGCAGTGCAAAATTCGACCTTCGACACGAGAACTTGAAGGTTTGCTTAGGGAACAAATGCATCTTGACATTAAACGTGTGCATTTACTTCAATGCAATAAGACAAATAATGTTGTTTCAATCCAGTTTTATGAACAGTTGAATGCAATTCAATTCGCAAAAGACAATAACAATGTGCACTATGTGGAGCACGAAAACATTAAGTACAAAATTCCAGTATATATGTATGGAAGATAGAAGTGCGTGTGCATGATCTTCCCTCAAGCGTCATCGATCCTTATATTCGCAAAACTATGTCCCAATACGGAGAGATTCTCTTGATCGAAAAAGAAAAAGTGGAAGAACTTTTTCCTCGGTATTCTAAATGGCGTACGTTTGTTACGCATGCGCTTGAAGAGGCCTATACCTTCTTATGTGACTTTCGATCAGGATACAAGAATCCCGTGCAAATCACTTGTTACCTATGACAATCAGATGGCCACATGTCAATATTGCCAAAAAGCTGTTCACTACGGTAAGCCATGTGATAAACTGAACATGTGTAGATGGAAATGGAAGCTCATCTTCCCCTAGAAAAAGGGTGATAACGAGATCCAATAGCAAAAAAATAACAAAATGTAAGCCAATCGGCCACGTAAAGCTTGTACGCGAAAAGGCCTGAATAAAAAATTTTATTAAAAAAACTCTCTGGGACATTGAATTTTGAGATTTCCGAAATCGAACGTCAAGATCTAGTGTTATTTCGACGTTTCCGGTAACTCTAAGATATTTGGCATAAAATATAAATTTTCTGTTCCGGTCCTGGAGTCGATTTTTTGTCGTGAATACGACTTACTTTACTATGGGGTGCCTTATCAAAATTAGCCATATGGAAGAATGGGCAGAACTTAATCGTGAATATCTCGACTTGTATTAATGGCAGCAACATAATTCTTTCGCCATTTCATCACAAATATGATCAGGAATTTAGGATATTATTTCGAACAGTGTGAGATAACCACAAACAACACAAAAATGAAGTTTTCTAAAACTTTGATAACAATGCGCAAAACTCTGTACTTTTGCTTGGCCTTTTCGCGCAAGGACGACGATTTTGAGGTAGTCAGGCACATATCTTCATCTGAATGCGTATAAAAGGGGAACCGTTGTCGGAAATCGATCATTTCTTCTTATGTTGGATGGAAGCGGACGTCGTGGGAATGATTTAATCAACCAGCAACTTCGGAGAGTGCACCTTCTGCGTGGTTAAAAACCTCAAACGCTCAGGTCGCAACTCTCATTCGCTTTCCGGTCATCAAGCCATTCGCTTTCCGGTCATCATCAAGCGGACTCTGAGTCTGCTCTTAGTTCTTGAACTCAGGTCCTGTTTCTTATTCCAGAATTCTTCTGTTCGATTCTTTTTAGAATCATAATACTCCCAAAGAATTATGCGACATTTTACTGTACTCTATGCAACCCATATTGGTAGTCGTGGCGAGAAATCGTCTTCAAGCTTCAGAGCTTAGTTCCGAAATATGGGTTCAGAATTCAGAGCCTGCGTGCTGAACTGGATTCTGGAAAAAGGTTCCGGAACTGATTTCAGTTTCGAAATTGTAGTCTACTAAAATCCAACTGAATTATGAGTCTGTTCTAAGTTTTGAATATAGTTCTTGAGCTCAGGTCCAGTTCCTCATTCAGGAATTCTTCAAATCGGTTCTTTTGTCCTGAATACGACTTACTGTACTATGGGGCGAATTTTCAAAATTACCCTGTACCAGAATGGGCAGAACTTTACCACGAATATCTTTTGATGTATTTAACCCAATAACATATTTTTTTCTGTAAGCTATCGGTAATATGATTAGGAATTCGTGATTAAATTTTCAACAGCGTGAAAAAACCTACAAATAATTGAAAAACAATGTTTTCTAAAACTTTTGAAAAAAATTCATCACACTTGCTTGCCTTTTTCGCATCCGGACAACAGTTTTGAGGTAGTCAGGCACATATCAGAATCTACCGAACAAATAGAAAAGGAAATCTTTGAATAAAAACTGTTCATTTCTTTTATTACTACAGACGAAACTGGATGTCGGGGTGAGGTTTTCCCACCAACATCAGTAAGAACAAATCAAGTATAAAGCGTGAAAGTCTCATTTGGACTTCGGTCGTCAGGAGGAGCAGTCGGCAATGAAAGTAGTAAAGCCTCAAACGCTCAGGTCACAGAGCCAGTTTTCAGGATAATTTGATAAGCTTTGTGCAATTTTCGCAGTGCAAAATTCGCATCAGTGTTTAATATCTTAGAGAATTACACAATTTGGCCCTTCTGAATGCAATAAATTTATCTCGTACGGCATTTTGATAACTTTTCGCACTGAAATATTTAAATCCGAAACGAACGAAAATTCGCTCTTTTTTCTTGATTCCTCCCAGTGAACGCTGAGCACCTCCGGAGTCAACTTCCTTGACACATTTGATTCACATTATGGTCATCTTTTCACTTTTCATAAGCTTCCGCTTCACCATTGCCCAAAATCTCTTGTTCGGCCGAAACTGCGGGCAGTTGGGTGGATTTATGTTTTTATCGATGAAATTTAAGTTATTATCTCGGTACCACCGGATGACTTCCCGGCTGTAGTGGCAACTCGCCAAATCCGCTCAAAACTTCATGACACCTTTATGGGCTTCGATGAAAGGTAGTACGAGGTTTTTTTTGAGGTATTCTTCCTTGTACAGCTTCGAGTTCATCGTCTTATTTGTCACGAAAACTTTGGTCTTTGCTCTGCAGCTGCATATTCCTTGCCAAATCATCAGTTTTTTCGGTAAATTTCTCTATAAAAGCAAACTTAAACTTTGAAGGAACATCTCCTCGTGACATCGCCATGTAGAATTTTTGGCCAGAAAGCTGTCCGAAATCCCTTCTGACGTAGGTTTCATCGTCGATGAGCAGGCGTCCTTGGTACTTCGTCCAAACCTGCTGGAACAGTTTGGTGACGAAACTTTGCTTCAACGTTCTGTTTGGTTGCTTACTGGCTTGATAAGAATGATATCCTGTTCGCAAATAAATTCCTCGAACGGTACTGCGAGCAGCAGCGTTCATATATCCCACTACGACGCTTACCTTGAGGCACTCGTTCCACGCTGTTTCGCTCCCTGAAACGTTTGAGCACATCATACACGGTTGATTTGGCGATTTTCAACGTTTTTGCGATTTTTATTGCGTACCACGTTGGATTATCAAGGTGAGTGTCCAGATTTTTTTCTCTCCACCACAGAAAGTGGGCGTCTAGGTAAATAAACCGCTGTAAAAGAATTCTTGCAGCGGTCACCTTCCGTGGCGCTGCAACACAATAAGTGATTCCTGATTCTAACTGGACAGAACATTAACAATTTTGTGTTTTGTATACTTATTCTCAAACTTTCATAGATAACAACTAAGAAAACTCTGATCAAATATATTATATTAGTCAATATGGATCACTTTAACGAAATCAATACAAATCGAAAAGGACATCACAGTAACACCATCTCGTGACGCAAAAGGCTATTAGTTCAGTCATGTTTAATAGTTTGCGTTTAGTGTGCACCCAGAAGTGAAATGTCAAAAATAATTGAGCATGATGCCCACATAGAGGTATGAGAATTTTCATATTACAATGTGTTTTTTTCTGACGAAAGTAAATATAGTCTATAAATAATGTAGAATTACGCTCTTTTAGACCTATCGTTTTCACTCTCAAGAATTATAAAGCAGTATTCTACTTTGCTCGTGAATGTTATGAATAGTGCTGAAAAGACGAAACCTATTGGCTGTGAAGACAATGTTTGGCAGACCACTTCTGATATATAGAACAAAATTAAACTGAAATGAACGGTGTATTATAAGTTACTTTGATTGCGATATTTTTTTCATTGCGTTCATGACATTGAATTTAAATTAGCTGCACATTATCTTTTCTCTCAGGAAAAGTTAGAATGTAAAAGTAAATTGTCATTTTTATAAATTGTCTATGAATTTAACTAAGCGATCGGCCCCTTGCTGTGAACTGTTCTGCGAATAGTTTAAAATTTTAGTCAAAATTTGAAATTTCAATATTTATTTTGTAAAAACTTATTGAATTTCGTTCAACAGACGAACCATTCCAAAATTCGACAAGTAGAAAGTTTGTTTAGCACTGAAAAAATGTTAATAAATAGCATGATAAGTGAAATACAGTAAGGAAAAGAACAAGTTATACTTATTACTTCTACTTCAATTGATAGCTCTCGTTGAGGCGAATTACGGTTTATTCATATACCGAATTGTTTTGTTTTGAAGCATTTATTTATTTATTAAACAACCTGATATTGTGTATTTCTATCACCGTAACCGTAATTTTCCAAATCAAGGAATTTTAGTACATAATTCGGAAATGTTGGTAAAATTCTGGAACTAACATTAAGATTAATTTGTTTAGTTCTGCGTGCACATTTCACACATATTTTTAATGAATAGGGATTTTTTTTATAAAAACAAAATGTTCTCATCCGAGTTAGTATCAGATTGCGATTCTAAACCGTATTTACAGCTTATTTTTTCGTGCAGTGTATATCGAGCAATATTCCATATATTTGGAGTCGTTTGGTTCAGTGTACTGATTGGGAAAATTGTCATATGTGCATTAAAAAAATTGTAGTGTATTAGTAACCTTTTTTGCCACCGCACTTTACTATGATGTCTCTCGTGAATCGCAAGAGTGATCCATATTGATATATAGTATATTTGCTCTGATGCTTCCTGAGAGATTTAAAACTTCTGTTAAACCTTTAAAAACCGTTGGATGAAACATAAAATGTTGTCCCAATTTCCAATGGATTGTTCAACATGTGGTATTGTCTCCTACTTTTCACTTGTTGAATGAAAAAAAAATATGTTATATTTGGGCCAATAAAGTTTTTTCCGGTTTCGCAATAAAATTTCTGGCTTTTCTCCGGGTTTTCCCGGTCACTTGCCACCCTAAGTTTCTTAATTCAGGTTCGGAATTCAAGTTCTAGAATTAAATTTGGATCAATGAGCTCAGTTCCATAAATCTAGAACAAAATTCATAAACTGAAATCATGAACTGGATTCTTAACCTGGATTTTGCAACTGAATTCTGAGCATGTTCCGAACGGTGCCAATATTCTCTAATTTCGTAAAGCGGTTGTACTAATAGGTTAAGCACCTAAAAATGTCTATGCTAAATTTAAGCTAAATCGGATATGGGTAAGGTAACCGCCGAGGGGCACAAATTACCAATATACGATTCAGCACAAAATTTTGCATAGTACGTAAACTCGCATAAAAAAGACTTCAGTGTAGTTTATTTATACCCGGCTTTAACCTAATTTTGGTCGTTCACCGGTCGGAGTATTTCTTTTACTTCCGGATAGTAGAATGAATCAGTCGTCAAATGTCAAACTTTTGTATAGAAACTACCACTTCGTTGCAATTCTGGAAGCGAAGTAGTAAATCTGGTAAAATTCACACAAATGAACGATTATCGATTTTCAGTAGTGTGAAAGGACCAGTGCAGTAAAATTTAAATCAATTCAATTGAATGTTAAACACACTGACGATCTCTCTACTGCAGTAAACTTCACACTCTGACACACACAACGTTCGCTGACGTATCGAGCCGGCAATATTCAGTTCTTCAATCGACTCTTTTCTAATCAAAGCTCAGTTTAACCACCGTTAGTTGATCTCTTGAGGTAACAGAATATCTCTTTCAATAATGTGAGAGTGGCCTTTAAATAAGGTTCATGTAAACATTCGAATTGGTTCAAGATAATAGATGAAAGACAAAACAGGTAGCTGAAATATCAATTACAGAATACACATAAATTAATAGTTTCCTCCTTCAGTTTTCATGACTAGGTACGACTATTCAACTGACGATGAATTCTGAGAGCTTCACTTGAAAATGGCAGCAAAAGTAATATGAAATTCCATCGATATGCTGACCATAAATTTCATTTTCATCTGATATCATTCGGTTCAAAGTGAAATTTTACCGCACTGGAAAGGACCACGTAAACTTTATTCGTATTCACGCATTTTTACGTTTCGTCTTCGACTTCCTCAGTGCATTAGTAGTTCAACATAAACTTGATAAATGATAAATAAATGGAAGACTAAATGTAAAAATATGAAATCGATTCGATAGTCACAATAAGCCGGAAAACTGATAAATGGAAAAGATAAAACTGAGAGGAAGAACGAAAAGCAAAAAAGAGGAAACGCAGTAGAGAGATACAAAAAAAAGCGTCTGTCTCAAACCTTTGCAATAATTTGCTCCGCGTAGAAATCTGTAAAGAATTTCCATTATGACGTAAGTGCAAATGACAGATTCTCTTTGTTTACTCTCTCTCTCTCTTTCATTTATTACGGAATAATCCTGCAATTATTATGGAATAATCTCGGGTTGGCGGTTTAATGCATAAGGTGCTTGTTTTATAAGCCAGTCGTCCAGCCTGGAAGGATTCTTAGTGTCAGTAGGATGAACTTCCTTATGATAAAAAAAGAACCGGAATTTTCATTTTAAAATTCCCGCGCTTGTCCAATCGGTAAACTTTAATTCTCTCAACGTTGGCAACACTTTTATACACATTTTGTCAAATTTTAGTTTTTAGTTTTTGTTTGGCGTCTATACAAAGAAGTTGAAAAATTTTCGTGTGGCGATTTTTATAATGGATGAAAATTTAGAACAACGGCTCGCCTTCGAAGCGCCATTCGGTCGATTGTTGTGCGGTTTCGACGTCATATTCATAGATCCACACCTCATCACCAGTTATGATGCATTCGATGAATGTGGGGTCACTATCTGCGTTGGAAATCATCTCTTTGGTCACATCAACATGATGCTGGTTTTGAATGTAATTCAGCTTTTTTAGCACCAGCCGAGAAGCGACGCGTTTCAAACCCAAAACATCAGTTAAAATGTGTTCGGCTGATCCATAAGAGATGCCCAACAACAAAGCAATCTCTCTAATCGGTACAGAACGATTTTGCAACACGATTTGCTTCGCCGATTCAATGTTTTCTTCAGTAACAGATGTTGTTGGGCGGCCAGGGATCTCATCATGATCCAAGCTTGTACGACCACCTTTGAAGCGTTTATACCACTCGTATGGCTGTGTTTTTCCTAGACACGATTCACCAAAGGCCTTTTCTAACATTTTCAACGTTTCGGAACACTTAAATCCATTTGCAACACAAAATTTGATGCACGCATGTTGTTCTAAATTTTCATCCATTATAAAAATTGCCACACGAAAATTTTTCAACTTCTTTGTATGGACGCAAAACAAAAACTAATCGTACGATATGCGTCAAAATTTGACAGAATGTGTATAAAAGTGTTGCCAACGTTGAGAGAATAAAAGTTTACCGATTGGACAAGCGCGGGAATTTTAAAATGAAAATTTCGGTTCTTTTTTGATCATAAGGTAGATGCGAAGTCTGTTGAGAAACAGGTAAAATTCTACAGAAAAAAATGTAATATCAAGGCTTTGCAGATTAAAAGATGACAGTTCTAGTTATTATTCGCTGGAAATAGTTGATGGGAAAAATTGCATTCTATACAGAATGATACGCAGGGCAAACTATTGCAAAAGTTTGAGACAAATGCTTCCTTTTCAAACGATCAGCTTGCCGATGTTTAAAAATAAATCCATAACTCTATTGGGTATTTACTAGGCCAGAGCCAGGAACGATGCATGTATTTCAAACACAACTTAGGAACATGATCTTCGATTGAAAAAGACACAGAAATAATATACAACTAAATGAAACGCTAAAAAATCTTGCTGGCGTGTAGAGTTTTGTAATCAGAAATTCTACATTCGCATTTAAAGAAAAATGTTTACACTGTACAGTTCGACACACAAACACATTCGAATGAAAATGAACACACGCTGTATAAACATAGCCAATTCAGCCAAAGTTACAATAGCAAAGACAACGGACTTAACGGCAAAAGAAAAAAATAAACAATCGTTACGAAGGAAGGAAAACGGGTATGAAGAGTTTATTATACCCTCTTTAACACCTCAAAAACAGCATCTTAAATCCCAGGAATAGTTTATCTATCTCGTTTCATATAGTCGCAGTCTTTCCGTTGGAAACCCACAAACCAGTAGACATTGAAAAAAATTAAATAAAATGTACTCACGTGCAGATGATGGTAGTCACTGGTGCTATCATTCGCCGGAGGTTTGTACTTGCCGCAGCAGAAATTACAGCAACAGCAACAACAGCAGCAGCAATAACATCCCGTTATTATGCCACAAATAAGGACAAGCGCCTACGAGAAAGAATGAAATTTGTAGTCTCAATTTAACAGGAAATAGGGATGGGAAATTACCTTGCATGTCGGCGACGTCACCATGAAGTACGCATTGACATTCTCCTCTCCGAACTGTTCGGCTATGTACAGTCCAAGCGAACCGTAGTTGTCGTAAATGTTCCGTTTGGTCAGGTCACTGAGGATGGAATGCGCGCGGTTCACCTCTTTGAACTGGAATCAATAGCAAACGATTAGAGTGTCGTTTAGAATGTTTACAGCCTTGTCGGACATACCTTCTCGGCTGCGTCTGGATTATTTGGGTTCTTATCCGGATGATATTTTAGAGCCAATTTCCGGTATGTCTTCTTGATTTCATCGGCTGTGGCTGTCTTTGGTATTCCAAGCGTTAGGTAAAGTGTGTCACCCGATGTACTATGGGAAATTAAAGATGAAATCATTAATTGTTACTACATTACAGTGGAGATAGTATTGACAGCGCTAGACTCGTATGAATCATGCTTTTAGCCGAAAATGAGAATAATTAATAGCTTAGATCCGTCGAGTGATAAGAACAAATGTTACCGACATTACGAACTAGCTAAGCACAACATTCTCTCGTTTGGTTGCGCTTATCAACTTGAAGGTCGTTCATCGGTACCAACATTTCATACTCTGCCGATCGATACGTTTTTGTTTATACAAAAAAATCAGTATCAATGTATTTGAAATTATGCTACCAAACACCACCTTCTGCTATGTACTTTTCGACAATCTTGTAATGTTTTGTAGGTCATGAAGATCTCAAAAGGAATAAATTAAATACAGTAGCAGCAAATTCAAATGAAACCCGAGATGACCAATGAGAGAATGCTATTGGATTGTTGTGCTCTCTCAGAACAAATTTATGAATTATTAATCAAAACTTTATTTGGTAAATTTCAAAATAACTAAATGAATAAAACGTTCTTATTTCGGTTCCAATAATCCGTAATCCTACATGTCATGTTTTGCCTGTGCATCACGGGACAAGGCACTGGATCGAAGCAAGGACCTGCTTCTCCACCTCTCTCACGTCCTGCTTCTCTCTTTCTCTTTCGATCAATCTCGAAGGATTCTGAACGTTATTGTAAAACAAAACCCAGACAAGTTTCAACGTCTCAAGGTATCAAATTAAAATACCAATCAATGTTGAAAATTCAACTCCAAGTTCTTTTTTTGCTGACGCAGCTGAACCAACAATAACAAATGTGTCAAGCGGCGAATGAATCACTCGACATTTTTCGACTTCACTTCCCAGCACTCTCCGGGTAGTACTTTGAGAAATCGATTTTTCACCTTCCTCTTCCTCACGTCGGGTAACATCGTTACCAAAACGTAGTAATTCGAAGCTGCTGTTCGGTAAATTTTTCCACTTTTTCTCGTTCTCCAGAACCCCATCCATAGATTACTTACGATAATTTCCTTTTATCCATGATGCTCTGCTATAGCTGTAGCCAGGTGTATATGTTTTACTACTGCGATATTCCAGTTGGTTCGGGTGTGTGTGAGGCAAAAGTATCCGTTTTCGTTGTCCTTTTGGTTGCCTCTCGCGTAGATCCGATCCAAGGGTTCACAGGGTAAGCTCCCGTTCGCGCACTCTTATTTGGTCCGCTGTTTTTACTAGCCCCTAAATTGAACACTTTCCGATCGAAAATCGAACAAGCCGTACGCGAATTCAACTCAATTTATTCCGATTTTCCGTTTTCACATCTGCTACACGCTCACACTCCTTTGCAGCTGTACAGTAAGAAGGGCGAATCAAATTTTCTTCTTCAATCTTCACGCCAGCAACTGCAGCTGTCAGTATCATGTGAACCAGGCAGCGTTGCCAATCTCAAAACGGTACAGTTTTCAAAAAGGGCTTAAGCAGACGCTAAGCATTGCTATTTGCAACGCACTTTTTTACACTGAAAGTGCAATGATGCATCGATGAACTGAATGCGAAACGTAAATAGTTCAAATTAGTCATGTGCACTTTAGCACAAACCGGTACTCAAGAGATATCCCCAAATGACTAATGAATATCTGCAAATCCTCAGTAATAGTTACGAAACATAAACTGACCCAGTCTGTGAACTTTGAAATATCATTTGTTTTGTGAAATAGTATCGTTTTCGAAAGTAAAGATGTGAGAGTCGCAATATTTATCGAGAAAACATTGTGATGAAACTTGATAACTTTGCAAAAAATAAATAATACTGATACCTGAAGGTTAGGTTTCCTTTGATAAATATACCCGAATAAAAAATATTGTAGAAAAACAATACAATTGGTTGTTACAAATCCTTCCACAATTTTGCTTTGACCATTGAAAATTATTCTAATGTATTGTAGGTTGTTCCAAAACCTTGATTTCGCCCCAAGCTGACAGTGTCTGGTTGTATACCTAACGTTCGTATCCGTACTGTATTCACAGTATTTTTGACTTAAATACTGTGTACTGTTTTTTACCCTTAAATGTACTGTATTTTCCTATTATAATGTACTGTATTTTTCATATCAAAAAATTAAAACAAAAACTCTAATCTTTATCGCATCGAATTTTCTATCACCGCGATGTTTGAAAGAACAGTGACAACACGTAACAAATATAAATACTTGCAAAGAGTAAATAAATTTGTATTTTCTCTTCTTTCCACCGTGCTTATTTCATCATTCATTCTTGCTCACAGCGCGTCACCACAATTTTACTAAATTTTGTGTAGATCAAAAGTAAATTATCTACACCGAATATAAGGTATACACTAAACCAAAATTATCGTAAAAAAAAACTGTGAATTTTTCTGCAAAAAATGTTTGATGCTTAATTCGTATATTTTTTAAATTTATATTGGATTTTATCATTGATAAAAGTTGACACGTTTGGCTGAAGTGGTTTACACTCAATTTCGTCGCATATGACTCGACACTTAAAATGCAGGTGTAAATCACTTCAAAACTGATTTTAGTGGAATCGTAATAAAAGCTATAGGTATGACATTTAAATTCCATATATCAAACAGCAGATATATTACACATGTATAACACTTATGATTTAATTGGCTTAACAATTGATATTTGGTTGTCAGAAAAATATATTTATATTGATGAAACTTCTTAGATTTTAACAATTTTACATGTATCATGAAAAAGACGCAAATCCTTCCCGTACAGTATGATCACAGACTAACAGACAGGACACTCAAATTAGATTCTTCAATCATTTTAACGGTCATTTCGAATATTCCTTTATTTGGGACAGTACTCACATGTGTCATGATGGCGCCACGTTACCCTATCAAAAACATCCTGTCTGTCATCTAGACTGTGTTTATTTTTTTAATTTACCAACAGAGTTGCCATTCATACAGAATTACCTGTAATGTATTGATTTGTATGCGTCCATGCGAATTTCATGCAGGATACAGATTTAATACATATTGCCAAAACTATATACATAATTGTGCCTATTTCTCATCCTCCAACGCAAGACAAAATCGAACCCGTTTTGTTACAATATTTACTTGCTTCTGGTCTGCCGCCACTTAATTTCTGGTGAAAACTACCAACACAATAAAAAATAATCTAGATGAACAACGTTGAGTCAAATAAATGGTTACCTTCCAACATCGCGAAAAAGTTAAATATTTTATCAACGTAATCCAATAATTTATTGTGACGATTCATTTTCAAATATTTTGATGAAATCAGGCATCCCTGCAAGCAGCTGATCGGTGTTGACAAACGAGGGGAAACCAACTAGTAAAAAAACTTTTACATAACACAAGGGGTGTACAGATAGTAAATAGTTCGCGCAGTACAATATAGGTGGAGCTAGTGCATCACGAAAAATTATTTTTTATAAGAATTTACTCATACTGTCATGTCTGTTAGTCTGTGGTATGATGTTGTTTGACACATTGTATGAGTCCTCAAATAAAAAATAAAACAGCAGGTAAGTTTACCTTGTTTCTCTACTGTTTTGAAGCAATCACGAACATTTTTATTATTTTTACAGTAAAAACAAAATGAAACATCAGTAGCAATCAATTGCACGAAGACTCTTTCAGCCATTTTGGACTTCTTATTCATATGTTTTGCATATAATATTGCCGCAATTGTCAGAGAATATAAGGATGATTGAGAAATCATATAAATATCAGTACGGTGGCACTGACATGTTACGACATTGATCTAAGTCATAAAGTTACACACTTTAGTCTTATGTTCAAAGCATTCAAATTCAACAAGTCCACACTTAATGTACAGTTTTTTCAAAGTCGATGTACTGTATTTTTTTGAATTTTACGCACAATGCTAATTTTCATCAAAACAAAAATGCGAGCGTTATGTATACCTATAGAAGCACTAAGATTTCCGGACATCGGTATAACGGTTTTGCCTGGAGATAGCCACACCTACTTTTATGGAAAAAGTGCCTTTATGACCGACGTGCCGAACGAAAACGTGTTTTCGACTCTTTTTGGCCATATCAAAATTGATTATTTTCCGTAGCACAAAATTTGCCTAAACACTGAATAATTTTGTGCTCTTACTGTATTCTAGCTTCAACTTTAGGATCTTCAACGGTAGAAACTACCATGTCAACTATTTTTTTAATGACTGTATGCTTAACGGCGAAATTACTGAATAAGGTTTGTTATTCTATATTTTCGTCACTCCAAAGTCAATACGCGGTGACTTCCATCCACGTTTTTCAGGAGTAAGAGCCTTTCAACATTGCACCTGACTCTGGAAAGAAGAGTTAAATGCACAGTTTTTTATCTGGAATAGAAAAGTTTTCACTCTGGAGAGAAATTATAAGATTGATGATTGCCTCGTAAGCTGTCCGCTAGCGGCATAAAAATTGAAAATCTGTCTTGTCTGTGACGTTTCTGTCGTTTCGCTGAAACGTCAAACAAAAACTTCTTTATTCACGTCTGTTTGCTTTTGCTATGGTCTATTCTCACGACTTTTATCAGGAAAGACCAACCTTTCAGTCATCATTTTTGCAAGAGCAAAGGAATTTCGGCTGTAATCAAGAATATAAACATTCAATTTTTTTAATCGTAATACAAATAATTTGTCATCATTACAAATAGTTTGACCTGCGTGGAAAGATTCAATCTGTTTTTAAAGTGAGCGATATGGAATGTCTTTAAAACAGTGATGATTCCGCACAACATTCTGGTCAACGTGGAAGAAAACATACGCATCAAAATCAGCTGGCGGAATTTGGCTCCGGAATTGCGGAAGGTAAAGCGATGGTTTATGTAAAGGCAGGCTTAGTCATTTAGAATGGGTTTATTTTTTTTTCTTGCTTTCCGCCAGGCATTGGGTGATAATGAAAAACGTTACGAAAAGTTGATTCTTGAGTACAGTCTCAAGAATCAACTGCGTTATCGTGGCAATTTAGGTAAGTGTGACAATGATATCAGTGAATATTGATTATGCTATGTGTTTCCGAATACCTGCAGTGCATAACACATTTGGTCATGAAAAGCTGTACTATGAAAAACTGATAGAGGAGAATATTCGCGCGCTGCATCTTTTTCCGTACCATTTGGCCGATATCGTGACGAAGGGCCTCCGATTGACTCCTTTCAATTATTACACTGGTGAGTAATAGGCAATTTCAAAAGTATTGTGTGGCTTTGCTGATTAATTTTTAAATTTTAGATATGCTAGTGTTCTTGCTAAATAATGATAAAAATTACGACTCGTTGCCTAATTTTACCGCTGCGGACTGCCTACGGGTGGTGGGAGTGGGTCGCAATGAATATCTGTCCATTTCTAGCGATCTGAAGACTGGTTCTCCGAAGTTATTTTTCAAACGAAATCCGTACTATCTGCTGCCGAAATTTCCTCGTCGGATCGTGATCGAACCCTGGTGGAAGGTCGAAATGGGCTATGTGCTTGAAAGTGACGTCCAGTCGTTGGGCCTCGAAGAACTGTCGGTTATCGACCGGTTGATTGACTATGGTCCGCAAACGGCTGGCGCACTGCACTACGAGATTGTGCACAGCCTGTACCGACGAGGTTTGATCTATCTCGATGTGCCAATTAGCGGTGAGGACAAGATCAGCATCCCACCCTTGCAGAATTTTGTGATGAACAGGGTATCCGGAGACTACTTTGAAAATCTTCTGTATAATGTGTTCGTTACCGCCGATGAGCAGTCGACAATCGCTGAGGTGGGGTTGTGGATTGTGATTGTGACGAAGAATTATAATAATGGTATTTTCACAGCTTGCTCAAATCCTTCAAGTGCCACTGGATACGGTGAAACAGGCGACATCGCTTTTCTGTCGATTGAACTTTGCCCGTCGGAAGCAGACAAATTTTGTCAACAACGTTGAACCGGACGAAAGCTGGAAAAATGCCAAACGAGATTTGGTTCAACAGCAGCAACAGCATGCCGGAATTACAATTTTTAACTATCACTCCTTGCTGCTCAGTCAGGACTCGATCGAAAGCGAACAGAGTGATCGGCCCGGTGATCTTACCATAGGTTCACTGGATAGTCCGAGTCCGGCGGATGACAGTCCGGTTGATTTGTCAACGTTCTCCGATGTGAAACCCGACGACGGTCGACCACCGTCGGACGCAAAACGTGTCGGTTTCATTTTTGATTCCACACTGACTGCCTTTCTGATGATGGGAAATCTTTCACCCGGATTGAAAACACACGCCGTGACACTGTTCGAGGTGGGTAAGCTGTGTGACGAAGGGATGAACGATTTTCTCCGTGAGTTGGAGAAGGTTTCCATCCTGGATGCCGACGGGGAAGGCGAAGTCAGTCGCTATTTTCATCATGCCATAATTTTAAGATCGACAATCGTCGCACTGAAAAACGTCCTCAACACCGAGCTAGACTTGTTTCGCCTGGAGAGCTTGGAAGCGTTAGACCTAAAGACGAGAACTCGTCTCCTGGAGAAAAAGTACAAATTTCTGATTGCCGCAGCGCCACTGTCGGGTGTTCTGTCCACGCCATTCACCATTCCGTTCTTCGGTCAGTTCTATCGAACTTCGACCAATTCTCACATTTGGACGAAACTTTTCTACTATCACATGAGCGGCTACGGACCGCCCAGTTTGTTGCTCATCAAGGGCAGTGTTCTAACCCACTTACCCCGGCTATTCCTCGGCTATGGAAAACTGCTCATCACCATCGTCCACACCGAATCGTTTGTACTGAATTCGGAAAAGTTCGCAACGTTGAACGAACACCTGAAGAATGGCTGTGTACTGATCCAGGGCTACGGAATCAAACAACCGGCCGAGACACACTACGAAGTGTTTCCATTTATGGATTGCAATGGTCGGGCTTCCAGCAATTGGAATCAGCATTCGGCGGTTCGACGGTTGGCCGAGGTGCTAGATTTACAGCGTAGTTTTGGTTATTTGACGTTCGTAAGAACTGGGGTTCCAGATTATGGTAGGGACCTAATTGACAATGAAGAATTCATCGTTTTACCTAACTAACTATTCCACTTAGGTTGCGAGCAGTATGACGAGAATGTTCGGTTGATTCGAGAAAAGGCCAAACCGGAAAAAGAGTCCGTTACAAAGAAAGATCAGCAAAAACCAAAGCCTGTAGGTTTTGTATAAATTCGATTGGTTTATTTTTAGCTTACGAACTGTTCGATTTTGCCCTTCCTGTAGGTACGATCGGATACGATCGGTTCCATCACTTCGATCGAAAGTGACGATGCTAGTCTGATCGAGGATATCCGTCGTACTCGTAGTGACGTCCCAACCGAGCCGGGTTGCTCGGAGATCGACGAACCACACGACCAACAGGTCAATCAAGAGTTGGTGCTAGAACTTGAAGATGCCAGTCGAAATGCGGATTCCGATACGGACATGCAGAGACGTTCTTCGAAGAATAATATGGAGGTTGGTTGGTCGAAGGGGTTGGTAGTGCATTTTGTGGTTCTAAAATCTTCTCGCTTTCAGGAGTGGACTCTGCTGGATGTTCATTTCGGAATTCCTCTGTTTGACGTTGATTGCAATACCGCCATATGCCAAAACATCATCAAGAAACTATGCTCTGAAGAGAAGTTAGTATCGCTCGTATGTTGTTTATTCAAGAGACCGTCTAATTTCTTTTTTTTAAATTTTGCAGTATTGCAAACATCCTGGATGTCAACGCGAAAATGGAGCAACGTTACTTAAAATTTATCTCGCAGTGTTTGGTAAGCTAAATACGGTTATGTGCCGTTAAACACAAACATAGGATAATCCTTCAAATGATCGCTACCTGAATCGGCCGGTATAAGCCGGAAACAACGTTTCCGTTTGACCGGTCAGTAAAGACACTGTACTTCGGTACGAAACAAAAAGTACGGGTGTGTAATGTCAGAGACATAACTGGATGTCTTAAATACGAATAAAACTGACACGCTTTCTTTATACTTCCGAATTCGAATTGGTAGTATCGATTGTGTGGATTGTGCAACTTTCCCCCTTTTCACTACTAGAATTTTAAACGATGCGCCTAGACTAAAGTACAGATTAGTTACATTAAACATTCGAAACGCAATTAAATATTATGAAATAATCAGTATAGTTCTTTATAATAAAATAATGGCATAATGGCACGAGTGCTCCGATGCGGTCTAGGAAAATGCGGAATGAATGGAGCGGAAAATTCTAAAATTCTTTCAGAAAGCGTAAGCTTCTTGCTTTCTCGATGAGTGTCCTGCTCATCCTTCCCGCTACTCCGTTTTGCTAAGCATTGTACGGGTAAGTCTTCTCGTGGCGTACTTCATCTTTCATCTTCCTCGCATCTCTTTGCATTGAAATGCATCTTCAATCCGTTCTGATAAATTTTACTGATCGAAAGAAGACCGTACCACTTCAAACTTTTGGAAACAATGAGAAAAACTTGCCTTCCTTGCACTCGGACGATGGTTTTGAGCTGGTTTCAGTCCCGATATTCAACTGGACGAGTATAAAAGCTAAACCATGGTCGAAAATCAATCAGGTCTTTTTGTGCGTGAGGCAGAACTGGACATTGTGGTGAGAACCTTCCACCATCAGTAGCAAAAGCAGATCTTCTGCGTGGTGTAAAGTCTAATCTGGACCTGGATTCTGGTCCATCTGAATTCGGAACTTAATTTGATTCTAATTCTAAATTCTGGAATTAGAATTTTGGAACTGGCCTCTTGACTAGAATTTAAAACTGAATTTAGTATCTTAGTTTAAGTTTGG
Organism: Malaya genurostris; assembly: GCF_030247185.1. Lineage (NCBI taxonomy): Eukaryota > Metazoa > Arthropoda > Insecta > Diptera > Culicidae > Malaya > Malaya genurostris. Next base: position 288,368,801 of record NC_080572.1, read on the forward strand.
AACTCGTATCCAGAATTCTGATTTAGAATTCCTAAGTAAAATTGAAAATATGATTTCAAGATCTGCATACTGGAACAACATTTAGGATCTGAACTCCGAACCAGAATTTTGGAACTCTCTTCTGAATCGTAATTCAATTCCTGAATTTAGTTTTAAAATTTACATTCAGGTTCAGAATCCAGTTTTGACCTTCTGGGACTAAATTTTTGAATTGAGTTCAGTTCCTCAAATCAGATTCGGAATTCAAGATTCAAATTCAAATTAAGTGCTAGAACGTGGATTTTAAAAATGAGTTCAGTTTCAGAGCTCTAGAACTAAATTCATAAACTGAGTTTGTGATTTGGAGTCGGAGTTAGTCCCAGGTTTCGAAATTAGTTCTTTAATTCAATTCGCTTTCCTGAATGTCCAGAATTCATGTACTGATGTAGATAAATAAATTTTGGCCAAAAGTATTCAACAGTTGTAAACATCGGATAAATTCCACAAACGGGTTCGTTTTAGAATCACTTAAATATTCTCAAAAAATATTTTTATGCCGTTTTACTATCATTACTCAGTCATACTTCAGTATAGACGCACTGTTATTGATATTCACGTCCTCCAGTTAAGTCTCTGACATTACCCACCCACATTTTTTTGCAGATTTACGAGCTTTCACCGCGCCCGACGTCAACGCAGTGCCCGATGTCCCGAGTTCCATTATTATTGGTTTTAAAATGCCATCCATGAGTCGTCAACCTTGAAACCGATTCCCACAAGTTTTTGTGCCGTGGACTTCGGTTCATCAATGTGCGCTTCCACATTCGTCCAAACGAATCGACGTTAGCTTCCTCAACAACCCGACTTTCCGTGTTAGACCGTTGTTTCTCTCAGGCTTCTTTGGCATCTTTTGCGTCCTGGACCATGTAATTAGTCGTCTCCAGACTCAAACCGATCGTTCGTAAATTCTTTTCTTCGTTGATTTCTTGACCTTCAGTCAGCGACACAGCGTTCCAGGATTTCACGCAGATGAGCGTTATCTTCATGGCAAACGCCGACGTGGTGTAATTTTCTTGTCCTTTGAGCCTCTCATGAAACGGTAAAGCAAATGCGCTGACATGACCGCTTCCAGCGATTGGTACCCCAGAACCGGCTCCTCCGTTGGAATTATTTCCTCCCTTTATGGCCGAATCTGAGCCCGTAATCTGTTGCAGAGTAAAATAAAAATTGTTATTTAAAGCAACAACCCTACGTTGCTAGGCGTTGCTAAGTCTATATAATACATTCGTTGGTTAGATATTGAGTGACTACTTCGATTGCAACACCAACACTGCAAGGTTTTTTTCCGCTTGATGTCCCAAAACACTATCTGCTGTATTTAAGGTGGACCGTCAAGCTATTGAAGGAGAATTCACCCAAAAATCTTTAACTTTAGTGCAATAAATTAGGTAAACAGTTTTATTCACGTTGCAATCAGCTGTTTTTTTTATGTTTCGACTTTGATCTGATCAAGATGGCGTCGTGACAGGTGGCCGGCAAATGGGCAAATAGCATTAACTTTACGTTTACTTAGCGATAACCACTAAATAATCCATTCACAATTCACGGACTAAATTCTCCAAATCTTTTTTTTGTCTGTTCAACAGTATTTCGAAGACGAAAGCATGGAACTAGTGAAACCGGGCAAGTTCGTTCCGAAGCCACGAATCAGTTTAGCCTTTGAGAATGGCAAAATCATCAGTTGGAATGGCAAGTAATCAGCGAAGGCCTACGACGATTTCTAACCGAAATCTCCTCCAATTCCAATAACACCAAATCGAAAACACTACCCCGAATTCCAGCAAAACAAAAAAGATAACATTCCGTTCAAAAAAATCGAATGCATTCCAGTTTCGTGTGAACTAATTTTAACACTTTTCTAGTAGATTGGCTAGCAGGTGAAATTTTAGCCACGTGGTTTTTTCTTTCGATGAAGCGAGCTTCATGGTGGGTATAGTCCGTTCCGTACTGAAGAACAAAGAAGAGTTTTTTATTTTATAGATTTGTGATGTAGATTCGCGTCAAACCCTACCCTCTCAGTGATTTCATATAGCAACAGGAAATACATGTATTTCAAGTGAAAAAAAACGGAGTATTCTTTCATTCGAAAAACCAAAAACCGACCCCGAAATCTTGATAGTTTATTAGATTTATTTCCATGCATTAAAAATTTTCAATGAGACAAACTATTTCTCTAACTAAAAACGTATCTAGGATCTGATAACGATGCTGTACAATTGCAAAGGCAATCTGGTGTAGTTGGATTTTTTTTGTTTTGTTTTGGATTGACTAGAGAAAATACTTTATAAGGCAATTGATTTGTATAATACTTCAATGATATGTGGTTGTTAAAAGTTTTGATTCTCCGCTAAATTTACGACTAGGTTTTAACATTATTATTATCTTCATCAAAGGTTAACAGAAAGCTCTGGAAAACCCCTAAAGCTTTTTTCTATTCGATTCGCTAATGTACATTGTCCAGTAGGCGATTGTAAAGATGAGAAAGCTAAGCGGGAAGATGATCAGCGAGATTTGGTCCAAGCGGCCTCGTTGCGAGCCGGCATACATCAGCGCCACGTCGGCCACGTTCCGGAAGCTGTGAACACTAAAAAAGCGTTAGTTTGGCTCTGTGTATGTATGTGTGAGAACTTTCCCTGTCAGCATTTATGTTTGGGCAAGCTTACCGTCTTCGGGTCATAACGGAAGTGACGTGTTGTGTGTTTTGGAAACTGCCCGACAGATTGCCGATCGAGTTCGCTTTGGATGGATCCCCTTCCTGTGGTTGTACACGGTTTGTACCCGTCACCCTGAGGTTGGCATTTTCTATTCCATTCTCGCGCCGCGCATGGGTCGAGTTCATCTAGATGTTGAAGAGAAAGAACATGACAGAATTACTCTAAATAAGCTAGATAAACGACGTTTCATTACGGGTACGAAAACAACAAATTGGTCGTGTTTGGTTACTAATAGTGCGCAGTGGTACATAATAATACACACAATGAATTCTCCGTAATTCTCAAGTCTATAGAAGGAAAAATTTATTTTCGACCCAACGAACCCGGAGCTAGTTACCATTCAAACAAAGGATAAATTTAATTAAATTATACGCAACACTGAAAAACTCAATAAGTCAATGAAACTCAAAGTAATTTATTTTTAGCACATAAAAAAATGAAAGTTTCCCCCCAACCTATAGCAACACAAAGATTTTTTTGTCTGGCTCTTCCTCGTTTGGGAGACAACTCATTTTTTTTCGTTTGTACTTCCTTTTGGGCCCACTTCTTGATTTTATTTTCTTCAAAACTTTCTTCTTGTTTCACTCGTTTTGTCGTGAATACTTTACTATAGGGCGGTTTTTCGAAATTTACCCTCTGAGAGAGCGAGAAGTTTTTGATCGTGAATATCTCTTGTTCTATCTAACGTATCAACATAATTTTTTCTATATGCCATCGGAAATATGATCATCAATTTATGGTAACATTTTCAGTTGAATGATATAATCACAAATAATTCAAAATTAAAGTTTTCTGAAATGTTTGGTATCAAAGAGTATCAAAAAAGAAAAATCATGACGTCCATCTTGTATCTGAGCGACCTTTCAATTCTGTGCTACCTACTTGGTAGGTATGAATAGTAAACACATGATATATTTTGTTCATTCTAGCCTGCGCAGTTGACAAAGCAGAAAGTAAAGCAAGTATCAAGTATTCTGTTCAGCGTTGAAGCAATCTGCACAGGAAGCAGTTCTACTGCGGGACGTTTGTAGTGCGAGTTTCGCTTCAAACAAGAGCGTTTGTGTCATCCAGTTGCTGGTTGTTTATATTGGAGCAAAATACAACGAAAATTGAACAACGATGGGGAACATTCTACAAAATCAGCCCTTCTAAGAGCTCTAAATGTTATCTAAAGAACTATAAACATTGCTTCTTTGCAAACCGTAGATAAAAATCATCAGTTTAGTGCAAATCTAGAATAATTTGATTAGGTTTGTGCGCTTTTCGTAGAGCGAAATTCGCACCAAACGATTAAAGCCAGCATTTGACTGCGTCACGTGCGAGAAAAATATTGCAAACAGTGTTTAATATCGCCGAGAATTCCACAATTTGGCTTTTCTGAATTGCAGAAAATAATTCAGTACAGCTTTGGCCATTGGGACTGCCTATTTGTGAAAAAGCTGTAAACGAAATCAAGTTAAAAGAAAACCCTTTACCAAAATTGCTTTAGTATTGAATCAATCTGTACAGGAAGCATTTCTGCTGCGGGACGTTCGAAGTGCGTGCTTCACATTGCGTTCACGTTTGCGTCATCCAGCTGCTGGTCGTCGGCATTGGAACAAAATACGACGAAAAGCGAACAACGATGGGGAACATTCTATAAAGTCAACCCTTCTAATGGCTTTAAATGTTATCTGAAGCACTATTAGTATTACTTATCTGTTAAAATATGCAAATCGGAAGCGAAACTAAACAGTTTAGTAAAGGTTTACAGTCTGATAGAAATTTTGGCATTATTTTGTCGTCTCTTTTTAATTGTGTGTATTTGTTCGAATGAGTTTTGTTGACTTCAAGTGTGAAAGTGGTTTCAGATATTTTATTGTGCATTACATATGTATTAAATTAGAGAAAAATTTTCGTATGGTATTGAATAAAAAAGTTTTTCAACGTGTATGTCTTACTTTTGAAGTAAATACTTCAACTTTTCAACATTTATCATATGAGTGAATGATATGTTTTGGATCGTGAATATCTCTTGTTTTATTTAACGTGTCAACATGATTTTTTTTCTCTTGGTCATCGAAGATATGATCAGCAATTTGTGATAGAACTTTAAGTAGTATGAGATAACTCGAAATCAATGTTTTATATAATGTTTGATAGGTAAAGGAAATAAAAATTCGATGCTTCATTCATTCCTGCCTTGTTCGGCTCATACCAGAATCCAGGTTCAGAATCCTTTTCATGGTCGCTCCAATAAATCTTTTGGAGGAACAAAAGTTCTTTGCCCCCCTCTTCATAGTTGCCGCCCCTTCCATTATGAATCCATCACGAGGATTTTTTTTCTCGCGCTCGTTGGGATAATTATTGCGAATAATCAAATATCGCAAAGACACATTTTTATCCAGCTAGTGTTGTGACAATGCCTTTTTCTTGAAATTTAAATTGTCTCATTGAAACATTAATAAGATTCTATCCACGGCCATTAGTTTTGTGAGCTTATCAAATATCCTGATTATAGCTTTCAATCCAGTCTACCATCTGATCAAAATTGACCTGGATTGGTCAGTTCAAACCGCATGCGTAAACCCAATCGGTAATTTTTATTTCCTAGGTTGGTACTATATTTTGTGACATTCCTGTTAAGTTTGAGCAGGATATGTCATATAGTGTGTGTTCGGCAGCTGTTTGTTTACGACACGAGAAATTTGTCTGACTACTTCTACTATGGAAAAAATTGAATCACGAATTTGCTAGAAATTTCACGATTCAAATGGAATTTCGGCTAAGAAATCATGAAAAATTTCGCAGAAGTGTTTTTGGGAGCCTACTCTATCGAGAAAGTAAGTACTTGAATGGCATAAAGTATTCAGTGAGAGTTGTGAGATCGTAGAAAACCACCTTCGTTAACGACGATAACATCGAAAAAGTGAAGCAAATTGTGCTTGAATATCGTCATTTTAGCTTAGAGAGATAGCAGAGGATCTTGGCATATCTTGTGGAATGTCTCATTTTGGTAAATGTTTTGGGTATGAAACGTATCGGTGCCAAGCTCGTACCGAAAGCACCGTCGCATTGGAGCATTATTGTGACTGAATTTTTGGCCAAACAAGAAACGAAAGCCATCGCTCACTCACCGTATTCGCCAAATTTGGCCCCCTGTGACACATCCCGAACCAGAAATGTTCGCTATTGTAGCTTTTAAATAAGCCTAAGTTTATCGAAATTCGTTAGGTTATCTTCGAAAAATTTAGTCCATGAAAAAGGTGGTCACGTCACTTATACCGATCTCTTATACAATTGCGTCTACAGGTCGACGCAATTTGATAAAATATACCATCAAATAGCAACAGCCATACTTGACAGACTTGGCTTTAACGGTGCTCTACTGGAATGGATGCAGTGCCTCAAGGAAGTCATTTAGGACCGTATATATTTTTACTCTATCTCAAATGTTTCAAGCTATCATTCACTGATGATTTCGAACTGTATCATCTGATAAAAGGTCAAGATGAAGCAAGCTTTCTGAAAGATCAATTAGATATTTTCGCAAAATGGTGCCATGTGCACAGAATGGTACTGAATGCTTCCAAATGTTCCGTTATATCCTTCTTCAACGTGAACCGTTTGTGAAAGATTTAGGAGTTATTTTAGACAGCAAACCTGATTTCCAGAATCACGTCGATTAGGTTTCTGCTTGGAAGTTCTTTATTGTGCACTAATCCGGTCAATCCTCGAATATGCAGCTATTGTTTGGTTATCTTATTATCAAATTGACATCGAAAAATAAATAAATAAATTAACAAATACCATTATATCTTCGAAGCCGAAAGTGATAGCCATCTAATCTTTGAACTTGATAAATGACTCAGTAGTATCTTTCAAACAAGCTTAAGCATGTAGTCATCTTCATACAGTCATTTTGAGGTATCTGAGGGTCTCAATTCGAAAGTCGAGCTTTCCAGCAATTCTATTACCTTTACAGAAAGAAATGCAACACTCGTTTATAACATTACGCGATTCATTTTAGTATTTTTTTCATTGTTTAAAAACAATATGCAGTTGAGTTAGAGTTGAGACAGAGTAAAAATATAACGCCCCTGGTTGTGGCCCATTGATCTTGTTAACCAATACCAATACATTTGATTTTATTTTATTTGTTTTGGGATTTTAATGTTAAATTCAAATCAAAAGTTTTACGGTTCATACGAAATTTATAAATTTCACCTGGAGCCGCCATCCGGTTCCAGAGTCACAAAGTGATGAGTGTTAAAATTGTTCAACCAGTTTAATAAGCGCGAATTAAAAATGTAACGAAATTTTCATATCTGATTTTAAAACTCACCCTCATTGAACATAACTCAAAATTGAGTGACGCACCACTCAAATTCATAAAAAGTGCACGTACTCTAAACTTGAGTTACCACCTATCTACTCATTTTTAAGGTAAGGGACGAAACTGTCAAAGTTTGAGTATTTTTTATTCAAAATAAGACAACAATGGTTTTACAAAATTTGAGCTCCTTGCACTTAAAATAAAGAAATTCTCCTACGTTCATGTTTATACATACACGGAGAACCCACAGATCACAAAATTTCAATATTACAATTGTTTTTTCACGCTCTGGTTGTTTCAACTAAAATGTTTTTTAATTTAACTAATACATCTGTTGATTTTGTCATAACCATTCAGGTACACGAAATCGATGTATTCGAATGCTGTCACTTGGCTGAGAACGAAGACAGCAAAGCACAAAACATATTTCTCATTTCACCAGAAACGTTTCATATTGAAAATTTTCAATGGCAATTGAACGTCATTTATGTCAGTTACGTAGTGGCCATTTTATTTAAGTGAAAGTATGCAGATGAACATAAAAGTTAATGGTAAAACAAGTTTTCCATGTACTGGATAGATGTTTTAATTTCTTCTGGGAGTTATGTATTTTCAGATGGTTCATGTCATTGTAAACAACTACGCTTAACGCTTAAATATTACTGCTGAAGTGAAACGATAGTATTTGTATTTTCATGAAAGTGCACCTCTAGCATTCGGCTTATATGCTACAATCTTGAAAACGGAATAAGAAATGCTTCAGCGAGCTATCTTGCAAGGGAAGTAAAAATTTCTTAATACCCTGTGAACATTTTGCTGGGTAATTTCATATTTGGAATTATAATCTATTGTAGCATTTCTACGACATATGTGAGTTTAGTGTTAAAGCTATAATCAGCTACTTAGGCAACATTTCGTAGTTTTAATTGTGAACGATTAACTGCCTCCCGAAGAGACTAACAGTAAAAAATATTTATTGCAATAGGCGTCTTAAGTTCAAATAACTGAATAATTGGTTAAAACAACTTCGACGTTTTTCGCTTTCATGCATTCAAGTAACTTTGTCATTGCTCAGTTACACGAGTGACACCTCATTGAAACATTTCATTTTCCGTTTATGGTGCGTGTCATTGCTCAACTGTAACGTTTCATTACACGTTTGTGGTGCGTGTCTCTGCTGGATATCATTGCTAAACTGCCAGCACGATAAATCAAAAATGACAGTATAGTTGAAGCAACAATCGTTTAGTTGTACCAAATTCTAATCACTCAAATTCAGAAAAAAACAACTAACATTTCAGTTGTTTTGGGATCGTTGGCTTTTCCGTGCAAAGTCATCCTTCCTTTTTTTAAACGGGAAGCGCAAAAAAGTGATTCAAAACCGTTTTCTTTTGACCGGTTTGAAGTCAACAACGATATCCTCATATTGGACTTTTCACTTAGCATTGTTGAAACCACAAAATTTCTATTAAAAACATCTATGATTGATGATGCATGGTTTCCAAACCCGGATCTAGAAACGGTAATAAAAACGACGTGTTGTTGCATCCTTAAATTCGATAAGAGTATTCCGAGAATAAAAACGCCCTAAACTGCAAGAAGTATTTGTTTAACTCAAATGTTTAAAAACTCACGGCTTACTCTAATGTATAAATAAAATGCCTGAGTAAATTTTGCTCAAATCCATAGTCAAATTTTGATCTATTGTTCCAGTTTATGAGTTTGAGTACTCGCAACTCAAACCATTAGTTATGTTCAAAGAGCTGTATTTATATACAATTTGGGGGTTTAACTAATAAGCCACACAAAGTAATTGATATTAGGCAAATAAACATGTTGTAATAAAATCAAAATGGGTACAATGAGGATTTATCATAATTCGGCTGTATTTCAGTAAGTCGGATTCATGAAATTGTCTCCTTTTTAAAATGTCACTTGTTAAAACATTTTAAATTTTTCCACTTAGCGCCTTGTGTTTCCGGAGCCGGAAGTCAGATCTGTATCAAATTTATGCATTTTTGGTTGAACTACGAGGCCTTTGATTTGAATCTAAGATGGTTGGTCTAAGACAATTGGGTGCACTTTTTTTAAAATTTTCTATTCTTTGGTTTACATCACTCTGCAATTTCGAAACCGTAAATCAGAACTGAATGGAGTTACAAAGCAATCTGTGGGACCATAAAACCTTTCAATTAAGGGATATTGAGGGCATTCTCACATACATCCACCGAAACGTTTTGCGTTCTCTACGAACTTGAATTGTGGCGGCCCTTTTGAAAATTTTCTTTTTTTTTGCTCTTTTATATTAGGGGAAAGTGTTATAAAGCGTCCTTGCTGTCCAAAACGTCCCCCTTCGTTTTTTATGTATTGAAGTCATTTATACACAAAGCTTTTAACACTAACAATATTTTTTCCTAAGATCTTTCTGCTATGCGGCGAAACAGTATATACTCTTATAGATCATTTATCGATTTATTGAAATAGTTGTCGAGGTATAATGACATATTTTTATAGTCCGAACTGCGACAAAACCATTCTCTACAACAGGCCCGTACCCAGGATTCGAGAGGGGCCCTCAGATAAAAAAAATCTCAATCCTAATGATGTTTGCCTATGTACAAAGACATCATATTAACAAGATATCCAGCTCTCGCATTTCCCGAACAAATCATTGGCAACATCCTCTTTTGCTAGCATGGCGCTCTCAGGCGAGACCGCATTGCATCTCGTACATAGAAGTAGGGGAGAGAAATGTCGAATTCGTGCGCGCCAAAATAGCAGCACTGCGCACTCATACAATTGACATGATCTGTTGAATGTGACACCGTGCGATGGCGTTGCTGAACTGAAAATTGATGTCGCTTCAAGCTGACAGGGTCTGCTATGTACCTAGTTCTCGGTGTGCCTTTGGTACGGTTTGTTTCTTGGAAAAGTGTTGGCGCAGATTTTAACGTACATATCAATTAGCAAAGAAAATTTCGAATCCACATAGAAAATAATAAACATTGTTGTTATCGATTCCGAAGGCCACTTTTCACAAATGAAAAGCCTTATGGTTTCATACATTTCTTTCAGTTTCGTCCGAATGCGGTTTTCTGTTATCCGGTTGATTCCGGATATACAAAGTGCTCCGAATTGTATTCAAGAATAATGCGACGTAAACTTTCTTGCGACTATACAAATCGTGAAAGTCTTAAATTTTGTGTTTGATGGGTCTCAAAACTGCATAGGCTTTTATTGTAACAAAAGAAAATTGTTCGATAATGCAGAGTTTGCGATCGAGAATGATGCCCATGTTTTTAACAGACAAAACTTTCACAATTGGTGATTGATTATTTGAGTATTCTAATTAAGTCGGTCACTGTACCCATGATATGGTTAATACTTTCTTTACATTCATTGGCATGCCATTTCAAATCTACGATAGATATTCTAAGATCGTTGGTTTACATTATTTTAAATGACGACAATTCACTAAATAGATCAGTCACAAACAGCATGAATAGGAGTAGTCCGAGATGACGTCCTTGTTTTGACTCTCGAAGAACGGAAATAATCTGTCTAACATGCCTCAAAACTATTTTATTATTTGATGGACATGCAAACATAACATACATATGTTCCCAGTTTCAGGTTCCAGAATTAGCGGTCGAATACTGCTAAATGAAACTCATATCGAATTCTCAGAGAGAGAGAGATCAATGCTGTTGAGATCTGGCACATTCTCTGAAAAAAATAAAACGATTTGTTTTTCGCTTCATGAGAGGTCATGTCGGTGCGATTTCGGCCTTTCATACGCTCCAATAGTGCACACTAACACTTGTTAGCGATGATTTTTTCTCTTTTCAAAGTAATCCACGAAAATTATACTTTGACAATCCCAAAATCTCGCTGGCTGGCTTCAGTTCATTGCCGGGTAAACATTAATTAATAATGAACGCGAAATGCTAAAAAATAATGCTAAAAAGTAATGCAGTAATGACGAGCATTTGAGCAGTAGTATCATTACTTAGTAGTTTGCTTCAAGTTTTGCTAATCTAAACAAAACGAAACTTCTAATGTATCGTAGAGAGAAATAATTTTTGATGTCGAAAGCAAAAGAGCAGACCTACGCTCTCGTGCCAAACTAGCATTTGCTAAATTTTTAGCACGATTAAAGTCAAGGTGCGAATCCTCACCGGTGACAGGTTTTATTATACACACTATTTAATTGCCACAGAACTCACCGGTGTCTCCGCCAGGCTGATGGTCGATTGGAGCTGCACCGGGGGAGCGACCTGTACATGGGTGGTTTTGTGCGCCACTCGCCAGTGCTTGTCGTAGCGGATGCCAAACAGGACGATAAAATATTCTATCAGCGCGAAGAACACAAAGAGGGTGCATGATATGAGCCACACCTGTGCAAGGTCACCGAGTCCGAGTCCGGGCCGGTCGCCGTGAACCATGAAATGAGATATATCCGTACGAAACATGTCAGATCGTTTTCATTCAACGTCAATCATCGCTGAGTGGTCACGGAACTCACCTCCAAGCATTTCAGTTCCAGTGCGTCCGGCGAATTGTTGCGAACCGTGTCGAACATGGTGATTAAGGAGAGCAACGTCGTCACCAGCAGCACCATCCGGCCCGGGACGATCTCCGGAACGACCACAAACGAACCCCAGGACATCGAGACGAATAGCGTCGAGGGCAGGTAGTTCTCTAGCAGGTAGCTTTTAACTTCGCGCGAAAGGGTAATCTCCAGCCGGGCGGAACTGTGGTTGTCTGGAAGGGCTTTTCAAAATGAAATCTTGTGCTAAACGAGTACATACATGTGGAACGGAATTAGCGCATCTCACCATCACCGTAGTGAATCGTCTGCGGTTCCTGCTCGGTGTAGAACGAGACCACGTATTTTGGCAATCGGAAGAACTGATCCCCGAAGTCGTTCGGAAAGGTAAGACCATTATCGTTTTTCCAACGGAAGCGCATTTCCTTAACGGTATACTTATCTGGAAGATGAGATGAAAAAGCATAACTCATTACAATGTACGTTGGGTGCTAATTTAACTACTTGAAAACTTACAGCTGCTAAAATCTACCGGACATCTTTGTACGTCTAGTGGATATAAAACGAAATCCATATCGCATTTAAAGATTATTGTTGCTCTGCAAAGGAATCAATCGAGATTTCCATTAACGTAATTCAGTGAAAAAACAATGAATAATCATCCCCCCCTTCCCGGTTCCCTACCCTATGCTCAGTGACAAGGTGCTATTTTTGTACAACCGCAGACTGCTCATTTCCTCGAGCAGGGTCATCACTTTCATCTCGCGCAACTGCCGGATGTAGAGGTCGGGAACCCACACCATGTTCCGCTCGGTCGGTGTCAGCTCCACGTACTGTTTTGTCATTTCCGGTTCCTCCATCGGGGCCAGCCGTAGGTCCTCCCAGATGACTTGCAGAAAGACGTCGATTGAGATCTCCTGGAACGGTGGAAGTGAGAACTCATATATTTACAAAATGCCGCAGTTCGAAAGAAATTTATTTAATCAAAACGAAAGTGATTTGTTTTTGCATAATAAGGTTATGTTTGAAAGGAAAAGGAAGGGCTGGGCAACCACAATCAGTTTGATTACTTTATTTTTTTCAGGAATGCTACACTTAAAGGCCGGACGATTTTCAGTGGCACCGATAGTTCAATATGAAATCTGTCAAAATAACTCTCATTCGCAAGCCATGAGACAACAAAAAAAAAAACTATTTTTAATTTTCCTAATTATTTTTTATTTTGATTGATGTTGAACAGAAACATGGTATTTTTTTATGGAAAACTGATGACATGTGTAACATATTATTCAAAGTATGATTCTTCTACTGATCCCAGCATTCTGGCGACTTATAAGCTCTAATCTGACAGATTTTCTTTGGCTACTTTCTCTAATGAAAATCACTAATCGATTTTCAAATTTACTTCCAAACTGTTTGAATAGAATGTTCAATTTGCTAACTAAAATACGGAATAGTTGGACAAGTTTTCGATGACACGTTTTGCGACATGCGGTACACTGTCACTGTGACAGTGAACTATACTGAGGTCTTTTTTGTGTGTTTTTCTGACGTGGCTTTTTTTACGCGGATTTCCGAAGTTACGCGGTCTTTTTTATGCGAATTTTAAAAGTTTAATTTAAGGTGAAATGTAGCGGAATGCGAAAGTCGCGTTTTTGATCAATTATTCAAAAACTACACCGATTTTCGAAAAACCAAAAACACTTAAGTTTTCGAAATCAAATTTATTACAACTAAGTGTTCTTAGAATTTTGAAATTCTAAGAACACTTAGCCGAGCCGTAATTGGTTTTTGAAATGTATAAACGGTTACTGTTCCGTTCCACGGGGATGATTTTAGAACTGAAAAGTAGTGTTTGTAGCAGAATTTCACAAAGAATCTGAAAAATGCAACTCCAAATTATAAAATTTTAGCTAAAAAATAACCGAAATTTGAAAAAGTTTAAATAAACTTTTTCGCATTTTTTTATTGCTTGCGCGCTGCTGTTTCGTATTGAGGTGGTGTGAGAAATGCACGGTGGGCACAAGCATAGCAAAGTCTTGGCATTACATTCCTTTTGTGGAATTTGGCCTTTCTGTTTCAACAGACTTCGCAGCCGATTCTTAGTGTACAGAATCATTGCATGGCTAGTACTATGGATCCTACTGACACTAAGAATCCTTCCAGCTCGGGGCTCAAACATACGACAACTGGCTTGTAAGACCAGCGTCCTATGCATTGAACCGCCAACCCGGTGGGCACGGTGGCATTATATCGTGAGCAAAAATTATATCTATCTATCTATCTATATATATATATATATATATATATATATATATATATATATATATATATATATATATATATATATATATATATATATATATATATATATATATATATATATATATATATATATATATATATATATATATATATATATATATAAATGCAGAGGCCATTCTTTGTAATCGCGTCACTCAAGAACGGATGAACGCATTTACATGATTCTTTTTTTGTTTGATCAGTTTCTATCCCCACCGGGTTCGTACATAAAAAAAATTAGGAAAATTCTCCGGAAAAGTGGGAAAAATCCATAAAGTTGTTTTGTATGGACAATGGAATTTTCCGTTGAAAAAGTCGTCTATGCTTGCTAGATCATCGATAGGTGTTTGGCGCATAACGAGTTGCATAAGTGTTTGGCCGTCGCAGAAAAGAATACTAGATCGTTGGAAAATTTGTTTTGCGCGCAACGAGTTTTTTGTTTGTTTGGAGATTTCACATGCATACTTGATTAATATAATTCTTCATTTCGAGCCACGTGCTTAATTAATGTTAAAATTATTGCTTGCTAGATGAATTGGCGGAATGCCTAGACAAGAAGACTTGAACAGACAGGGTAGACAGGGGGGAATAAAGACTGTCCCAGAAAGTATGGTCATCACTTTCATCTCGCGCAACTGCCGGATGTAGAGGTCGGGAACCCACACCATGTTCCGCTCGGTCGGTGTCAGCTCCACGTACTGTTTTGTCATTTCCGGTTCCTCCATCGGGGCCAGCCGTAGGTCCTCCCAGATGACTTGCAGAAAGACGTCGATTGAGATCTCCTGGAACGGTGGAAGTGAGAACTCATATATTTACAAAATGCCGCAGTTCGAAAGAAATTTATTTAATCAAAACGAAAGTGATTTGTTTTTGCATAATAAGGTTATGTTTGAAAGGAAAAGGAAGGGCTGGGCAACCACAATCAGTTTGATTACTTTATTTTTTTCAGGAATGCTACACCTAAAGGCCGGACGATTTTCAGTGGCACCGATAGTTCAATATGAAATCTGTCAAAATAACTCTCATTCGCAAGCCATGAGACAACAAAAAAAAAAACTATTTTTAATTTTCCTAATTATTTTTTATTTTGATTGATGTTGAACAGAAACATGGTATTTTTTTATGGAAAACTGATGACATGTGTAACATATTACTCAAAGTATGATTCTTCTACTGATCCCAGCATTCTGGCGACTTATAAGCTCTAATCTGACAGATTTTCTTTGGCTACTTTCTCTAATGAAAATCACTAATCGATTTTCAAATTTACTTCCAAACTGTTTGAATAGAATGTTCAATTTGCTAACTAAAATACGGAATAGTTGGACAAGTTTTCGATGACACGTTTTGCGACATGCGGTACACTGTCACTGTGACAGTGAACTATACTGAGGTCTTTTTTGTGTGTTTTTCTGACGTGGCTTTTTTTACGCGGATTTCCGAAGTTACGCGGTCTTTTTTATGCGAATTTTAAAAGTTTAATTTAAGGTGAAATGTAGCGGAATGCGAAAGTCGCGTTTTTGATCAATTATTCAAAAACTACACCGATTTTCGAAAAACCAAAAACACTTAAGTTTTCGAAATCAAATTTATTACAACTAAGTGTTCTTAGAATTTTGAAATTCTAAGAACACTTAGCCGAGCCGTAATTGGTTTTTGAAATGTATAAACGGTTACTGTTCCGTTCCACGGGGATGATTTTAGAACTGAAAAGTAGTGTTTGTAGCAGAATTTCACAAAGAATCTGAAAAATGCAACTCCAAATTATAAAATTTTAGCTAAAAAATAACCGAAATTTGAAAAAGTTTAAATAAACTTTTTCGCATTTTTTTATTGCTTGCGCGCTGCTGTTTCGTATTGAGGTGGTGTGAGAAATGCACGGTGGGCACAAGCATAGCAAAGTCTTGGCATTACATTCCTTTTGTGGAATTTGGCCTTTCTGTTTCAACAGACTTCGCAGCCGATTCTTAGTGTACAGAATCATTGCATGGCTAGTACTATGGATCCTACTGACACTAAGAATCCTTCCAGCTCGGGGCTCAAACATACGACAACTGGCTTGTAAGACCAGCGTCCTATGCATTGAACCGCCAACCCGGTGGGCACGGTGGCATTATATCGTGAGCAAAAATTATATCTATCTATCTATCTATATATATATATATATATATATATATATATATATATATATATATATATATATATATATATATATATATATATATATATATATATATATATATATATATATATATATATATATATATATATATATATATATATATATATATATATAAATGCAGAGGCCATTCTTTGTAATCGCGTCACTCAAGAACGGATGAACGCATTTACATGATTCTTTTTTTGTTTGATCAGTTTCTATCCCCACCGGGTTCGTACATAAAAAAAATTAGGAAAATTCTCCGGAAAAGTGGGAAAAATCCATAAAGTTGTTTTGTATGGACAATGGAATTTTCCGTTGAAAAAGTCGTCTATGCTTGCTAGATCATCGATAGGTGTTTGGCGCATAACGAGTTGCATAAGTGTTTGGCCGTCGCAGAAAAGAATACTAGATCGTTGGAAAATTTGTTTTGCGCGCAACGAGTTTTTTGTTTGTTTGGAGATTTCACATGCATACTTGATTAATATAATTCTTCATTTCGAGCCACGTGCTTAATTAATGTTAAAATTATTGCTTGCTAGATGAATTGGCGGAATGCCTAGACAAGAAGACTTGAACAGACAGGGTAGACAGGGGGGAATAAAGACTGTCCCAGAAAGTATGGACGCACTTTGGTTTCGCTGTAAATAATTCACAAGTGTTAGATATTGAAATTTTATTCGATATACCGATAATATTATACTACAACAACAGAATATTATTCTCAACATTTGCTACTTAGCCATTGTAGACTAGCTGGCGCACCTTCTTGCGAACGTTCCTCATTAAATTCCGTACAGACTTCTTGGCGACAAGTTTTGACACTTTTTTCCAATCTTTTTCGAACTGTTGAATGGTTTCGGCTGCCGAGAGATGTTTCCTATGATGTGCCTTCGTCAATGCCCAAAATTCCTCAGTTGGTCGAAGTTGTGGGCAATTTGGCGGATTCATGTCTTTTGGGACGAAAGTGACATTTTTGGTAGTATACCATTCTACCGTTGATTTCGAGTAGTGGCAAGAAGCAAGATCTGGCCAGAAGACGACAGGATCCTTGTGGTTTCCAATCATGAGTAGAAGTAGTTTTTATAAAAATTCCTTGATGTATATTCCGCTGTTCATTGAAGCAGTGGTGATGAAGGGTTTCGAAATATTACCGCAGCTAGAAATTGCTTGCCATATCATAGCTTTATTACCAAATTTTTTGATTTCAATCGATGTCTCGGACTGGTTTAACACTTGCCCTTCTCGCATCGTATTATACTGTGGTCCGGCAAGGATTTGTAATCGAGTTTCACGTAGGTTTCGTCGTCCATGATTATTCAGTTCAAATTTCCAGCAAGAATCGTATTGTACAGCTTTCGAACCCTTGGCCTGATCGATGCTTCTTGTTTCGGACTACGTTTTGGTTGTTTCTGCTTCTTATAGGTTCGAAGATTCAAACGTTCTTTTGCACGAAGAACATTTGACTTCGAATTGCCCACTTTTTTGGCCACAACCCGAACTGAAACCTCCTTCTTTTGCTCGAACGCCTTCAGTATACGTTTATCCAACTGAGGGTTAGCAGGACCTTTTTTTCGACCCGTTTTCGGTTGATCCTCAAAGGTGTTATTCTCACCGAACTTCCTGATTGCATTTCGCACGGCTTTTTCACTTACTCCTTCCATTTTTGCTATCTTTCTCAGTGACAGTCCGCGTTCTGTGCACCATTTGTACACAATTTTTCCACGTTGTTCTGCTGAAAGTCCACGCATTTCGAAACAAACTAATGAAAACGAATAAACAACTGCACAAGTGGTTAGAGAAGAGTGTAAACAACAGGACGCAGCCATAAAAATTGACAGATTATGAACCATTGCGAAATGGCAGCGGTTTTTGGTTGCGTCCATTCTTTCTGGGACAGCCTTTAGACTCGAATTAGTTAATTAGTTGATTATAATTCAAGAAGATCGCCATAATTAATTGAGACTGTTATATTTATATTTCATATTTCATATTCTGTGAAGAGTGGTCAAATTAGTAAGATCAATATCAAATTAAAATTCAAGCGTCGTTTCTCCAAGCAAAATAAGTTCAACAGTTTTTATGTACTTTATTAGAGCTTAAAAGTGCGCGTGGCACATTTTAGCAACTTGAACATACGGAATAAGTTCAGAGAAAATTTTCTCGCTGCTTAAAAGCTGTACAAGGACCTGCTTCGAAGATTGTGTTCTGTTGCGTCGGGTGAACATTCAAATGTGAGTAATTCCTTAAAAACAGACTATTCAGAATGCTTTGTGTGCTGCTTAAGACAAATCTTTTTTACGAACTTTTTGGTTACTTGGGCTAAAAACAAATTGTAAATATATCCTACTCATGCGAATGAACAACTCTAGAAGAGAAACTCTTCAACATTGTGTTAAGTTTATCAATACAACATTATGGTTAGTGAGCTTTTTTCCAACATTGGAGAGAAACGTTAACCACTTAGTCGTTTGACAGTTCTGCTCTCCGGAAACATAAATTCGAACAAATATTTTTTGGGCGAGACGAAGTTGGACGGGTCAGCTAGTGATTAAATAAATTTTCATTATTTTAAATTCTAATGAATAGTATTATGCAATAGATATCTTCAAAACTATTTTCTAAACTTTTTTAAATTGTAGTATTTCGGGGAATTTCTGCTGTATTATGTGGGGAAAAATGAATAATATGAGAAATGTAGCATTACACCACTAGGTGGATTAAAACAGATTTTTTTTCAAGTGAAAACAACATAAGTAAAATTGTTATGCGCACTTTGTAAAACCGTAACGGCTTCTCGTGAGGTACCTAAATTGACTAGTCTATTGTCGTTTTCGCTCGAAAAAACTGTAACTGACTTCGTGAAAAGTGTTTGTTTGAAAAAACTGTAGTTTTATCAAACAAACACTTTTCACGAAACTGTGTTGGGTTCGCACTTAGCAACCTGAAATAAAAACCGGGTGACTCGATTTTCAGTTCAACAAAGTTGAAACTATAGGTTCGAAACTAGCTTCAAACAAACGGTTTGACAGCAGTTAGGGTGGAAACTGATTCCTGATTCCTCTACTTTGTTTGTTTTGTTTCAGGATAAGGATAATTGGATGTTGTTAATCTACCTTAGAAGATTCCATGTTGCACGGAACGACCGAAATTAGCTCTGCGTCTAATTCGTATTACTGTTTTTGAATTAGTTGATTTTAACAACAAAATTTCCAAAATAACTATAAAATTAGTTAAAATTGAGAATTTATTTGCTGAAAAAAACTCTTATTTTTAGAGAATGTGTTTAGTTGGCGAATATTCTGGACACAAACCAGCAATATCTCAATCCAACACGAAATTCTCATTGACAACTAATTATTTTTTAAAATCAGAAAATTTGTTTCTATTTATCTATCACCAGTTTATTAGCCACAAAATTCATGAGAAGTGTCAAAACAAAACAATCCAATAAAAAGCTAAAAGGGACAGTCTTGTTGAAACAGCTTGGAAATTGTTTAGATGTTTTACGCATGTGTTACGATATATCCATATATAAATTTCAAAACGGGTAGGTAAAAATGACGTAAACTGTTAGTGGAAAGTGTATTTATTCAGAATTTGTGCGCATTTAAAGCGATTGTGCGTAATAATGTTTTTATGCGGAACAGTGAATTGAGTTTCGAATGTTGCACTCTAATTGTACATGTCAAATGATGTTTTTTGTATCTTCCAACCTTCCGGGCCACGCCGTTCGATGTACTACTTGTATTCGGTTTTTATTTTCCGAGTGCTCAAAGTTTTCAGTGAGAGAGTCGATTTCGCGAAGTCGAATGAAGAAAACAGCGATTTAGAAGAAAAATGTTCAAAAAGAAGTTTATGTTTCGCTTATGTCTTTTTCTCCAATACAACATCGTATTTATACCTGCCAATATTGAAAAGACAACCGCGACTGAACTTTTTTTCGGTAGTAGTGTGCCATCTAGTGGCTAGTAGTCATTACGGTGCGTTATTTCGGCGACAGAGCGCCATATAGCTGCAAATTGCAGAAACCAATTCAACCATTTACGTGGTTGAAAACAACGTTTTATCTCTCTAATTCAACTAAAAAATTAGTTGAATGGATATGAAGTGTGCCTTAGCTAAGAAATGACAATTGGTGAATTCAACTAAAAAAATAGCCATTTCAATAAATATTTTATTATTATCAAGGAAATTAGAATTAAAAAATCTAAATTAGCAAAAGTAAGATTTTTTTAGTTGTCTCAAAAAATAACTAACTAAAATCAGAAAATCAACTAATTTTTTCGCCAAAATGCTGATATCGGTCTTTCCGTGTGATTATTCGAGACAGTTTAGAATATATCAGAAAAGTGTTTTCCAACATGAGTTGATCGAATTTTCGTCGCAAAGAGTTGACATTGGAACTGAAAAAGCTGCCATATCAAACAAAACGTGAATGGCCAACTTTGATCAAAATTTTTGACGAATTTCTGTAGCTAATGAAACTAATACCGTTTTCGTTTTAGAACCTACACGCGGGCGACTCTGACTCCGAGTAAAACGAACACTTGGTACGCGCCATAAACAACAACTCATGAAAAAAAGAAAAAATAAACAAACTCGCATGGATGCGTGGTGCGACCCGAGAAATTTTTCAGAGCAAAACTACGCGATTGGAGTCCGATCTAGAGCGACCCCAGGTTGCTGGAACAAACATATCAAACGTTGTTTGGGCGACTCTGGGTCAGCTTTCGGGCTGCTCTGATCAATAAATTACAATCATTACCACTTTCAAAAACTAATCTGCAAACCGATGTGAACTCGGGATTTTTTTTTCTGAAACGAATACTTCTATAAACAGAAAAATAACGAAATGCTTACCTCTTTGTTCTCATCCACCCCCGAAATACGGTTGATGTAGAGTGAAACTGATATGTCGGTAATGGAACCTGTGAAATACATGAAATGATTATACTTTTCGCTAATTTCAGTACGGCGAACTTGCGCCTCCATCATAAATCCCAAGGAAACACAAAAATAATAAAATGGGTGGCGTTCCCTCGGTTATCGAGGGTTTGCAATCATACCATAAAATAAATGTTTTTATCGTCGTCGTCGCAAAACCGGCACCGTTTCTCCAGAAAATAATAAACCCGTGCATGTGAAAAACGATCAAATACCTGAAATGATACCTTCAATCATCCGTGACACGCATCTCGCATCGCAAAACGGATTCCGAGCATTCCGACCAGAAACGAAATTGCATTCGTTTGCGGTTATCATCGTTTCAAAGAAGGTAAAATGCGTACGGCTGTCGATTTGCGATGGGGGCCCCTAAGTGCGGTAGTGTCATAATCATCTCAAAAGTTGATATTATTACTGTGTCAATTGGTACCGTTTTGCGGTGGCCGCCACCAAAACGGCAATTATTAACCTAGCGGATGGAATTTCTAGGTAAATTCAAACTCCGTATCAAGGCAACATCGAATGGATATTAAATTGAATGGCTCCGTTTTATAAATAGTTTATGGCGGTTGCCTGACCGAGGGCACACGAATCGAGAAATTTGATTTTGTTTGAAAAGTGATCCGGAAGGAAAGGTGGGCTGCTGACCTCGGGTGGAAACGCGGCGGTGAGAATTTGGAATATTAATTTCACAAATCTATTCTCGAAGAATAGATTAAGACGCCCTAGACCTAAAAGTGGGGAGTGGGAGCGGTCTCTTGAACTTTAGAAACTACGGTTGAAAAGATTAATCAAGCAAATGGATTGCAATGCAATTATCTTATTGCATCCGTCGTGGTTGCAAGTGGTGAAAGTAAAAAGGAATTATATGAAGGGTGTCGTATTACTTTTGCAGGATAGGAAAGTCATTGCAGAATCATGATTTGCAGTGGATGAGATGTGAAGCCCTGATAGAATATTTACTTTCGAGATTATTGAAACAAATCAATTATCAATAACTTGTTCAGTGATATCAGTATGATCCCAAGTTCAATTATATTTATCTTTTGAGGTAGAACACATATTAATTTTTTACCGAACAAATTACAGTACGTTTACGATCTATGGATAAAAAACCTGGTTTTTTTCGTAAGTGGTGTAATAATGCTTTGATCCTTAACATTTATGAGAGAAATCGATGTAATTCCCATTTCGTAGAATGTTTATCCCAGATTGCGGTGATTACGGAACCGGAAAACGAGGACCGATGTAATCGGAGTCGGTTTGTATGGCCATCAATTTGCGAAAATCTACAAATTTGATGATGATATCCGGTTGAATATTTCGTTCATATTATGCATTGTCGATCGAATGACGGTACTACCCCTTTAATACCGAAACTGGAAGTAGGATTCGAGTGTATTTGAATGACAATTTCTGATACCATACACGGAACGCCCGAAATTAGCTCTGCGCCTAATTCGTATTTCTGTTTTTGAATTAGTTGATTTTAACAACAAAATTTTTAAAATAACTATAAAATTAGTTAAAATTGAGAATTCACTTTGCTGAAAAAAAACTCTTATTTTAAGAGAACGTGTTTAGTTGGCGAATATCCTGGGCACAAACCAGCAATATTTCAATCCAACACGAAATTCTCATTGACAACTAATTTTGTTATTATAATCAGAAAATTTGTTACTATTTATCTATCACCGTCATTACTGAAGAACAGCACAAAGAAAACAAAAATAAAATGGGTTTTATTAACAAGTTTATTTGCCAAAATCTCATGAGAAGTGTCAAAGCAAAACAAACCATTAAAAAGCTAAAAAGGACCGTCTTGTTGAAACTGCTTGCGAATTGTTTAGATGTTTTTCGCATGTGTTACGATATATCGATGTAGAAATTTCTAAACCGAGTTGTAAAAATGACGTAAACTCTCAGTGAAAAGGGCTTTTATTCAGAATTTGTGCGCATTTGAAACGATTGTGCGTAATAATGTTTTTACGCGGAACAGTGAAGTAAGTTTCGAATGTTGCACTCTAATTGTTTATGTCAAATGATGTTTTTTGTATCTTCCAATCTTCCGGGCTACGCCGTCCGGTGTACTACTTGTATTCGGTTGATGTTTTCCGAGTGCTCAAAGTCGATGAGAGAGTCGATTTCGCGAAATCGAATGAAGAAACAGCGAATCAGAAAAATTTCAAAAATAAGTTTATGTTTTGTTTATGTCTTTTTCTCCATCGTATTTATACCATTATCCATTATAACATCGTATTTCTACCTGCCAATATAGAAAAGACAACCGCGACTGGAATTTTTTTCGGTAGTAGTGTGCCATCTAGTGGCTAGTAGTTATTACGATGTTAACATTTTTTCGGTGACAGAGCGCCATATAGTTGCAAATTGCAGAAACCAATTTAACCATTCATGTTGGTTGAAAACAACGTTTTATTTCTCTAATTCAACTAAAAAAATAGTAGAATGGGAATGAAGTGTGCCTTATCTAAGAAATGACAGCACGTTTAATTGGTGAATTCAACTAAACAATAGCTATTTCAACAAATATTTTATTATTATTAAGGGAATTAGAATTAAAAAATCTAAGATTTAGATTTAGCAAAAGTAAGATTTTTTTAGTTGTCTCAAAAAATAACTAACTAAAATCAGAAAATCAACTAATTTTTTCGCCAAAATGCTAATTTCGGTCTTTCCGTGTAGAATCTCTTATTGGAACAGCAACTAACATAACTTCGGCATTAAGCATTAAGGACCGATAATGTCGAAGTTATGTTAATTGCTGGTCAAACTAATCGATTTCGGTAGTTCCGGAAATAGTGATTAGAAACTTCAAAATGGAACTCATCAATTTTGCTCAGAGATGGCTCAACCGGTTTCTCAAACTTAGACTCAAATGAAAAGTCTAATGGTCCCGTGCCCCGGTAGTGGATTCTATCTAAATCTGACGTCTAGTTCCAGGATTACAGGGCGTCGTAATGCTGTAAAAATGCCTTTCTAATTAGCATCAACATGAATAATTGACCTCTAAATTTTGAAAGTTATAAACATTCATTATCCGGAAACACCGATTCCGGAAGTCAGATTCAATAGTCACATATTGAATCATAAATATTTACATATAAATCTAAGTTAAATAAAACCGGTCCTGCTATCCCTGAGATAACAAAATGAGAATTGAATTTTATGAACACTATTCCGGAACCGGAAATCGGTGAACTGTATAACCGAGGTAAGTTTATTTTTTTACTAACAGATCTGCATACTCGAAGAACGTGTCAAACCAGTTTGTATGATTACACTTCTTTTGGACAGTTAGGTACTTAGATAAAACTCGCTATAAATTGAATGTTTTACTACATGGAATGAAAAGTCCCGGGTCTCTCACGAAAAAGACGTGAGTAGTTTCGAACCGTGTATATTTTGTTGAGTACAAGCCTCTAGATGGCCCAATATCAGATTTCATGACAGTCCATCCACTAGTGTTTGAATAACAATTGGTCGTGTCAAACGAGTTCTAGTTTTCATCAAGCTATGCAAAAAGACGCACCAACGTATTCATGCATAAAAGCGACGGTGAAATTGAATAATTTGTGGTACGGATTGATCCACCATACCCCGTATTCCCCAAAACTGGCCCCCAGCGACTATTGTCTACTTGCAAACCTGAAAACCTGTTATTGCAGAAACGGAAGCCTATTGTGAAGGCCTTGATAAATCTTTTTTTTTTTCAAAGGACATCAAAATTATGCAGAACCGATGGGTCAAGTGAATCGCTCTAGATAAAGATGAAAATTATCATCCAATGTAGTATTGATACAAAAATCCGATGAAATAGCGCCGCCCAAGTAGCACGTTAGGTTACTGTCCTGTATTTTTCTACAGATTGTGCAATTTAACAAATTAGTTCATATTACTATTGTAGTAACTATTGTGTTATGGATAAAGCGTAATTTTTTCTGTGTTGTGCAACATATCTTTAAGTTCTTTCGTTGTCACGAACATTTATTCACAATTATTGTGCAACTGATACAAAAACTCATGCATGATTTTTATGGTGAAGCATGGGTTCGTACGCCTGAAATTTTCGAGCGCCTTTGAATGTACGTGTTTTGATGATTGCACATCAATTTCTATGAAAATAACAATCTATTCTTTTCAATGAATATGGTCTGGAGAGTGTTTAAAATATGTACAAGAAAGTTATCAAACATTCATACACCTTTTCAGACGATTTTAATCATATTGATGTTTCAATTAATCTGAAAAATCTTGAAATGAGTTTTTCTTCAATATTTTTCAATATGGCATCGAAGATAACAGTGTGTTGAAAAGAAAATGGTTCACCTAACGTAATGATTTATTTTACCTAAATAAAAAAATATAAACATGAAAATATTGAAAAGAGAAATTTTTGTTCATATTTTTATCAAAATAGTTGTTTTTATTTTTATCAAACTAGTTGACTTAAACAACAATACAGTTTGGTCATTCATCTTAGTGAACCCGACATTTGTGATACGCACTGTAGGTATTATTTTGGTGAGCCCATGTGACTTACTATGATGAACTTAACTTTTCGTTCAATATCTTCGAAAAGTGATGTCAGGTCTGTTCATTTTTTCGCGAAATGAAAACCGAACACAAATTATCTGATTTTATTTACGTATATAATGCTGTATTTCTGAAACTTTTATGATAATATTCTCATGTCGGCAATTTTTACGTTCATTTCAAGCAGATAAATCTGGTACAACTTGTTTGCAAGTTTCGAATTGTTTTTTTTTTTAAATGAAGAAAACTGCACACACTGACCTAAAATTTCATGAGGCAGTCAAGACAAAGCGAACTCGACAGAAAAATAGTTTTTACTGAGAGGTTTTCAATTCGGCTTATCAGTTTTTGCCTTGCGGAGAGCATAATTTGACTATTTTTTTCATCACAAGAGATATACAGCCATTTCGGCATATATTGAGTCCGATACAATTATGACAGCCATTTGGAAAATTTTTGATAAGTTGAACAATTGTTTTAGTTACTTCGTTTTTACATGACGATGTGAAATTTTGGCAGAGCTTCCATAACTACTAGTGCAACGTGGACAAGTTGGTGATTTGCTGCACAATTGTTTTAGATATACTTAAAATTGTTCCATAGTGATTTTTTTTCGGTATTATCGTAAAACTTAACAGGTATAAGTTGCACAACCGATTTTAATATATCTAAAAATCTTTTTGAACATATCTAACACAAAAAAAAAAACAATTCTAAAACAATTGTAGAACCTCTTGAAATTTCAATAAGTTACGTTTGCTACTTGGGCGTAATCTTTATCATTGATATACATGAAAATACAATTCTACAAACATTTAGAATAAAGAACCGCGATTTTTCATGAGCAAGAGACGCTCTCTTCTGTGGATGTAAACAAAGCCGGTGAAACTTGTTAAGCCCAGGTGGGTAATTTTTCGTACCGGAAGGAACAACCCACTATTTTGAAGAATTCCTTAATTCTAATGGAAATGATATTTATCCCTTAAAAGTGCAAGGTCGATTTTTTATGATATTTTGTTTCGATATAACTATGCATGAAACAAAGCATTTTCGGTATTTTGTTTTGAAACAAACCTGCGCATTCAAGGGTGAAATACAACATAAAACTACTGTGGGGTTGTTCGATCTGTTGATGTAGGGCTACCGAACTAGTTTTAAAAATCACTGCCACTATTTATTTTGAATATTAAGGAAGCAGTAATTTGTGTTCTGTATTCTTTGAGACCGTTTAGTTTGTTGGGATTGATGCTGGAAGGTGCTGAACAGTCATAAACAGTCCATTCACTGATGCGCATAACACACGGCTCACAAAAGTTCCCGGACGGGAGACCATATGAGATCACGTTTATAATGTCAAACTAAGCCCATTTTTCGAAAGTACCAACCTTCAGATGACATGTATCAAATTTTCACGTCAATCGCACTACAAACACTAAACCTATCGTCATATAAGTGACATTACTTATTCATTTACGAAAAAATGGAAATAATGAATTCTGTGTATTGATAAAACATTACTTTTTGAAGGTAAAAACCTGCCCCAGCTCAGCAATGGTTTGATAACCCGGATTCAATAAAACAAAGATTTGTAGTATTCTGATTGAAGCAGTCATCCGAACAAATTATAAAAAATATTTATAACCGTGATAGATGAATGTAAAATCAAAGTTCGTGAGACTAGATGTGTTGGGATGGTTTGCACATCAACTCAAAGTGCTTTTATGATCTTACGCGAAAATCTGGGCATAATTCGCTCATAATCGAACAAAAGCAACAACGCATAAACGAGCCAGAGAGCTGTTCGGTACTGGTTAGTCGCAATAAAATGGATTTTTTGCGTTGGTATGAAACAGTGGACGAACCATGGATCCAACATTTTGCTCCAAAGTCATGCTAGCATTCAGACGGAAAAACCTATCCCAAAACGCTACAGGTAGCTGGAACAATCATGGCGTAAGTTTTTTGATGTTCAAGGTGTAATTAACATCGACTACCTTGAAAAGGCAATTACAATCAAAAAAGATTATTACATTGAGTTATTGATTCGTTCGAAGTGCGAAATCGAAAAAACGGCCTCATATGAAGAAGAAAAAAATCATCTTTAACCAAGACAATGCACCGTACCTCAAGACAATGGACAAATTGGAACGAATTGGACTCCGATCTGTTTCCTCGCCCACCATATTCTCTATAACCTAGCCCCCAGCGACTACTTGTCTTCTGCTGATCTCAATAAGATACTCCGAGGAAAACTATTTAACTCGATTGAAAGAATCTTGACCGCAACTGAAGCCTATTTTGAGGCCATGGACAAATCATTCTAGAAGTATGTCACTGAGAGTTTAGAAAAGTGCTTGAACGGTTGTATTGTATTGGTCGCGCTCGGGTACAGAAAAATATGTTTGTCGGGATCTGGGCGGGAACTGGTGCCGATTTTTGTTTCATTTTCAACGGGTACAGGTCGGGTTGGGGTTAACAAATTTGGTCGAGATTCGGTTTTTTTTTCGGGTTTCGGGACTTTTTTGGGTTTGGGTTCCGTGATTTTATTTATTATTCCGAGTTACAATATGAAAATTCTAATATAATAATACTAATAATACCATTGTTTTTCGATCGAAATTTCAGGTGGGTAATTACCCACCTTTGGAATTTTCGGGTGGGTAGTACTACCCACCGTACCCACCTCTTTCACCGGTCCTGGATGTACACTTGGACCTACAAAAAATCTAATTTTCAGAGAGCAAACCTGCGAACCTCTTAAAGAGCAAAAATTAGATTATCCAAAGGCCATTGGGAAGGTTCTGCTTTCTCTCATAAATGGATTACCATTCCCGAAAACTGGCAAGTGCGTAGATATATGTACTACTATTCATTGCACTGATTTCGCACGTTTTGACGGAAGACAACTCTTTGAACTGTATATGAGAACGCAAATTCAAAATACTACAAAAACGTGCAAACAATGGTCAGGTCGCGTCGATTCGAATAGGTAAAACTAGATATATTCGAGATAGTTGGTGGTCGAAACTTTAATAAATAACGAAAAATGTATAATTTTCTATGTTTACCTTGCCGTACTCCTAGCTTCCCCTAACAGTTACATTAAAATTGCATTTTGTATTTTGCATAGAATTTACCACTATTTAAACTGAGCCTCTTCACACAATCGAAATATAATTCGTCATCGTCACATCGTCACTCGATTTGGATAGACGAATAACCTACTACGACTAATTTCGATTTTGTTTTACGTTTTATTCGCAGCTGTCTACCTACCCAAGCTATGGGTAAAACGCGCCATAGATCCGAGAAGGATGCTGAGCGTCTGAAGCCAAGTGTAGTACAGGTAAACGACCGTTTGCTGAGTAACAACCAATACGCTGATCTGCCAGTTGATGTCAAAGAGGAACTGCAGAAGAAGGAAAAAATGCCGCCTTTCTACCTGAAGGGCTTCCCACCAACTCTACGCTCGGATTTCAACACGCTGGTCAGCAAAGGACTACAGGCAACAATCCTTTTATGTACTGAAGGCCACAAAATAACTGTTCCGGTTTTGAACCACTACAAAGCAGTGGAATTGTACCTGAAGCAGACAAAAGCGGAATACTTCACACACACGATATTGTCGCCAACAATCATATGAAGGTTGTACTTCGAGGACTACCCGACATGATGGAAGCCGCACTAAAGCAGGCACTGTCGGAGGCTGGACTAAAGCCTGTGATGGTGTTTAAAATGAAACGACACAACACGGGCGTCCCGTAAACAATCAACGCACAAGAATGTTCCACAGAAGGATGAAATAAATTTCCCACGGCTCCCACCGAAGATGGATATTCCAAATTTGCCGCCACTTCCTCAGAGCAATCCAAAAGATTCAGCCGCTGGATCACAAAAAGATTCTTTCTCCAAAATCCCTCCAGGATGGGGCAATAATCAACCACAAGCAAAGGATGACTCTGGTGACTTATTGAACGACTATTTTTCCCATTCAAGAGTAGAATCGACTTGTCCGTACAAAGCAAAGCAAAGTCTTGGCATTACATTCGTTTTGTGGGATTTGGCCTTTCTGTTTAAACAGACTTTGCAGTCGATTCTTTGCGTTCTAAATTATTACATGACTAGTACTACGATATTACTGATGCTAAGAATCCTTCCAGGTCGTAGGCTCGTACAAACAGTGCTTTCTAGAAACTTCAAAGTTCTGGAAAAAATATCGAAAGTACATTTCACCGTGATACTAATAAGGATATGAGGAACACAAAAGATAACTCCTTCCTAAACGTTCAAAACAGAAACTAGTAGTGATTTTGACAACATAGTTGTGCAGTCCTACGTCAACAGCTAATGACTATTTTTTGTAGTGTTTCATGCTATGTACATTAGGGTACCAATATTTTGGGGTCATCTCTAATTTCCTAAAGCGGTAGAGCTCAAAAGTTTAAAATCCCTATTCGAGACTTGACCTAAATCGAAATACTCCCGGTGGTTAATTAGCCATAAGGGGTAGGATTTTTTTTTCGATGCCGAATGTTTTAGAAGTTTCTGAAACGTCATTTAGTGTCATCCCGAAAAATTGATTTTTGAAAAAAAATCGACTGCGGGAATTTTGAAATTTCCGAGATCGTAAATTTATGTTTGGTGTCAAATGTCCTCAATACCTTCGTGTTGTATTTTTTCTGACTGAAGAACTGCTGAAAATTGGAACGCTCGAAAATGCACACCTCTACTTGTTCATCGAATATCTCGGCTTTGAAGGCTTGTATTGAAAATCTACCGTGACAAAGTCTAGATAATTTAGTTTGGATGCGATTAGTACATAAAAACATATACCTTTGATCAAAAAGAACCGGAATTTTCATTTTAAAATTCCCGCGCTTGTCCAATCGGTAAACTTTTATTCTCTTAACGTTGGCAACACTTTTATACACATTCTGTTAAATTTTGACGCATATCGTACGATTAGTTTTTATTTGGCGTCTATACAAAGAAGTTGAAAAATTTTCGTGTGGCGATTTTTATAATGGATGAAAATTTAGAACAACGTCTCGCCTTGGAAGCGCCATTCGGTCGATTGTTGTGCGGTTTCGACGTCATATTCATAGATACACACCTCATCACCAGTTATGATGCATTCGATGAATGTGGGGTCACTATCTGCGCTGAAAATCATCTCTTTGGCCACATCAACACGACGCTGTTTTTGAATAAAATTCAGCTTTTTTGGCACCAGCCGAGAAGCGACGCGTTTCAAACCCAAAACATCAGTTAAAATGAGTTCGGCTGATCCATAAGAGATGCCCAACAACACAGCAATCTCTCTAATCGGTACAGAACGATTTTGCAACACGATTTGCTTCGCCGATTCAATGTTTTCTTCAGTAACAGATGTTGTTGGGCGGCCAGGGATCTTATCATGATCCAAGCTTGTACGACCACCTTTGAAGCGTTTATACCACTCGTATGCCTGTGTTTTTCCTAGGCACGATTCACCAAAAGCCTTTTCTAACATTTTCAACGTTTCGGAACACTTAAATCCATTTGCAACACAAAATTTGATGCACGCACGTTGTTCTAAATTTTCATTCATTATAAAAATCGCCACACGAAAATTTTTCAACTTCTTTGTATAGACGCCAAACAAAAACTAATCGTACGATATGCGTCAAAATTTGACAGAATGTGTATGAAAGTGTTGCCAACGTTGAGAGAATAAAAGTTTACCGATTGGACAAGCGCGGGAATTTTAAAATGAAAATTCCGGTTCTTTTATGATCATAAGGTATGTTATCGCGATAAAAATAAAGTCTTGTATTTTTTCTGTGAAACAAAGTCAGTTTCAATGCATCCACCATTTTTTTTCGCGTTGGTTTCCTGATAGCATTCTGAAAAAGGAGAGAGAAATAAAATTGACTCGACAAGGCTGCCAACACACAGACATTCAATCTTTGTGAAAGTTGAATATTTTTTCATTGTTCATTGGAATCCATGTAATGTCCAACCCATACGATAGATTAATGTGATAAAACTTCTCATCAAAATAATAAAATGTATTCTGGCAACCCGGTACAGTTTGCTCATATACGAGAGAGTACAAGAGAAATACGATGCGCAAAGGGAATTGAGCGAGCCACGTGGTCGATTTAAAACTTAACACGTGGCCTTGTGTTCTCAGACCTTAAACGTCTAGATAACACTAGATCTTGACATTTTAGGCAATTCTAAGATATTAAGAACCGAAAAAAAAATTTTAGATATTAGAATTCCAGAGACGATTTTCTTGCAAATTTTATTTTTCGAGATGACAATAGATCTCGAAGCTTCAAACAATTCTATTACATTTAGCATTCTAGAGTCGAGTTTAAAACAAAAATGTTTCGGAAATTTTAGATCTCATAGTTTCCTGTATGTCTAAGACATTTGGCATCACAATTTTTTTTTTCGATTTCGGAAATTCCATGGTTCTTCTTATGGTTTCATGACAGCTATAATCAATTCCGCTTTTTACAAGTAATATAATAGTTTTTAAGGTCATTTTGGAGCTTTCATAAAATCTTTTGCATGGTCTAATAACTTAGCAAGAACAACTCATCGAAAATAAAATAACTAGAGCGAGAATTAAACAATTAAACAGTGTTAATACAATTCTCTCACAAAACTACTTTCTTGTCAATGTGTGGTTTAAAGTATATTTGAGAGGATTTATTACTTTTTAGGTTAAGTGAAGGTGTGCTTCAATTTCAGAACGCTTGCACTAGTTTTGACGCAACGTAGCGTCATATAGCGTATATCAAAATGACAATAAATCACAAAAAACTATTTTTGTGTTCGCCCCGGGTGCCAGAAATGTTTACTACGGCTCTGGTTCTCTCGAATCCTTCAATAAGATGATTGCAATGGCGTCGACTGGGTGTTATCGCCTTATGCGTTAGTAGCAGAATGAGACGGTGCGAATTAATCCGTATGTAATAACTCGAAATGCGAATATTTTTAAAAATCCTTCAAATAGATGAATTTCGGCTTGACGTCCTTTTGCTGATGTGTAGTTAAACTCTTTAATGTGATCGCTTTAAAATAAAATAAATTCCACTATAAAATCTTCACTATTTTTCCACTAATGTCAAGAGATAGTAACAGATACAGATACTAGTAGATCGGTATTTGCAACTTTCATCAGTGTGTCAGTTCTAAGTTCTTAAAAGTGGTTTTAAAATGATGTTAATTTATCCTGTCATTTTGTCAACTTGTTTAGACGAAAACCGCCTTCCTTTCATTATCCATAAATAAGCATTATTCATCTCATCTTTAAATAATGCGGTGTATAAATCAAGACACGTCTTATGAGTAAAAGTTACTGTTTAGGCAAATATAATTTTTCTATTCTTATTATTAGTATTTTAAAATATTCAGATGTGTGCAATATGTCCCAAGGATGTAATTGACTGGTTCCAAAGACTAAAGGTTTGGATATAATTGATAAATGACAGGCATTGAATGCAGCAAACTGGAGCGTTGGTAAGATCCGAATATGTTAATCATTTATACAAAACTGAAAAACATAATCCAAACACGCGTCTATTGCTTGCCATTTGCAAGGGAACGAAAGTCTTTCTGAAAAGTTTGAATCCAATTGATGCAAACATTGCATTAAGGCGGGGCTGGTCGATAAAACGATGACCTCGGAACATGATTTGTTATATATACGAAATGTTCTGGACTAAAGTTTTTTGTATGTATAAAAAACACATGGAAACATCTTTTTCTCTAAACCGCTGCCAGACAGTGGGGCTTGGGACAGGTTAAACACACACATAGTGTATCATTCTCCCCTTTGGACCTTAGTCCCCTTTGTAAGACGTATCAAAGTTCAAGTAGATTAACAATATAATTTTATGTCGCTCCAACTCTGTTAAAAATAAACTTTTCTTTCACGAATCTTGATTTCTTAGAATCAGCAACATTAGATAACCTCCCTCACGAGGAAAATTATTGTTGCACAGAATTACTTTCAGCCAGAACTCATTCAGACTGGTAGTTGATGGTTGTTTACTCATTGAAATGTCAGTTTTGTTCTAGCAGAAATTTAATCGCAAAATAATTGGCACGCAAATCAATTGTTTTGGAGAAACGGTTCCACCGCCGACAGACAAGCAACAGTCGATCATCGTTCGTAACGCATTTCACTTACTTGGTTTGACATTTTTATCGTACACTTTAACGTCTGCTGGAAGTCGATAAGTTAATGCACCGGTAGCCGCGTAAATCCATAGCGCAAATGACAGGTAGAAGACACTGTAAAAAGATACGGTTATTATTAGCACTCGGTGTCAGTAGGCGTCGTGAAAACTGGCACTCTTTCATAACTGTTGGGTTCATTAAGCATTTTCGAGACACGAAAATCCCGTTGCGCGTGATTCGCCCTGCTCTGCCCTGCCATTGGGTCCTAGTTTGACATGCAAGAGATCACTCATTCGTGAAACGTTCGTGTTTGAGCCATATTCCAAGAAGAAGCAAAAACCAACACAATAACGGCGAAAAAAAATGGCCGTAAGAACTTGTAGTTATTAGAAAGGCCATGTTCTACAGTTTTCTTGAATGTCATGCAATGTGCTTCACTGGCACCGATTATCCCCCCCTGGGGTCTATAATTAAGAATGTTTTCCCGGAGCAGCAGAGACTCCGGCGCCATCGAAAGAGGTACCACCTTCTACCCATTGCATTAGCACTGACCTATAAAAGAGCACTTTATTCATAATCCTCCGCACGCTTCAGTAAGACACATATTAGAGACCATGGGCACCAGTCTTTCACTCGGAAGAATTCGACACGTTGCACCCACTCATT
Organism: Malaya genurostris; assembly: GCF_030247185.1. Classification (NCBI taxonomy): domain Eukaryota; kingdom Metazoa; phylum Arthropoda; class Insecta; order Diptera; family Culicidae; genus Malaya; species Malaya genurostris. The sequence goes on from NC_080572.1 coordinate 288,403,228, forward strand.
AAGTAAATGCTGGTTCCTGCTGATTGCCCCGTGATTTTCCGACATCCGCTGGTTTCCGGTAAGGTAAGGGTTCTTTCGGGAAACCGATTTCCAGAGCAACCAAAGTTGGCCGTGACCGGAATTCGAACAGAGAAAGTGAAAAAAAAAAAAAAACAAAACAATAACTTTTTGTACTTTGAGGTAGTGTGCCACGAACTCGGTTCTCCTGGCCCAGAGAAGTTAACCAACCGACCACCGATGGAGGGCGGCCGAAGTAATGTGGTGCTGATTTTTATTGTTCAGAATCGATAAAACTTTGCTTTCCCGTTTCACATCTGCCTCCGTCTGCTGTTTGCTGCTTCCATTCGGGTTTCAACGGTTTGCGATGTGATGTTTGCGATTTGATTATGAAACTCCGGGTGGCGTTCCCGTAAAGCACTGGTTTGGCGCGGAACTGGTATTCGCCTTTAGCTGGCAGCTACACTGATTCGTTTGAATGCGGTGACATCGCGTTTTTCGATTCGCGCTTGCACGCCAAATATTGACCCCGGACGCTCTTTCCGTAGCGTGGCCCCGGCCCGCAAACTCGTGAACACGGCCGACTCCGGTAAAGGAATGACAACGACAACGACAACGACGACAGGATAACCGCAACTGAACAAGCAACAACCGTCGCCCTGGCTGGGAATGGAAGATTTTCCGCAAGTTTTTCGCGTTTTCATCACAAACGGAACTAGTGACGTACGACGGCCGCACTGTGCGCCTCCACTTTATATACTGAATCTACCAACCCACCAGCAGAGCCCGCGAGGACGCCTCTATTCGGCGGGATGTCGATGTATGGTGGCGATAGCAGAAACTTCTCTTCTACCAGCAGGCTTGGGACCTGACGTTCGGCAGCGGAGGGCCCCAAGGTAGCAAAGGTGCCAGGCCTCGGAGTCGTTGGGGTGTTGACGTTGAAACCCCGAGACTGCGTGTTTCTTACTCCAACCCCGTAACTGTAATAATATGTATTTACTTTTGTTGGAACCATTTCGCTTCGTCAACAATTAACTGACTTTTGCTTTTCTCTGTCGCTTAGCTTAGCCATGCTCTTGCTGAAAGATGACTACTATTTCTCCGATTCCCTCAGGGTCAAGGGTAAGGTTTGGTTCAATTCAACTCGACGAGTAGATTGTTATCCTAGGTGTTATATATTTTTGTTTTTTTTTGTTGTTGTGACTTGTTTTATTGTTATTTTCTATTTCAGCGTGTTCATGATAACTCCCTCGAACTTTCAATGGGCTAAGAATAACGCTTCCAGATTGAAGGCGTCATGGAACACTAAAGCAGTTTATGACGCTATTCAGCCAACGATAAGCGGTGTACATGCACACAATCAATAAATTTCGATAACTTTGTTCGTGTCCGTGAATTTGGGGGGAAAAACGATTTGTTTTGTGTACGAGTACTTAGTTTTACGACTGGGAATATCAACGCAATATAAATTGAAAGAAGTTCACTTTTTCTTCGCTGCACAGGACACCGAAATAAAGTAATTAATCTTTGATTCCATTTTGACCGTTAAGATGTAACGTTGTCATAAACTATTAACACGTGGACACAGTAAGTTCCAGGAATGATGCATAGATGGCGCCAACACCTGTACCTTCAAATAATAGCTGTAAAAATTAAAGTTAGTTACGTTTTTGGAGTTTTTGACCACTATTTCCGCAAATCAAATTTTGACGTGAATATGAATTTTACTATGGGCGCCTTTGCAAAATTAGTCCTGAGGAAGAACGGGTAGAACTTAATCGTCAATATCTCGACTTGTACTAAATGCAACAGCATAGTTCTTTCTCAATGCCATCAGCTCTATGGCGACTCAGTCATGTCTTTCGAGTATCCGGATATTGTTCGGATGAATGTTTCGACGTGATAGCTTCTACGGGAACCTGGCTTAACGATTGCATCCAATGTACCAGTGGTAGTTGCGTTGAACAGGAATGGGTACAAATTAAGTTGGCTAGTTACTCAACTTTTTTCTGTTCGGTTTATTTTCCGCCGGACCGTACTCGTGACCTGTCGTTGATCGATGCCCATCTTTTGTCCCTCGAAGAGATATGCTCTTACGCTTGCCCTGTTGACGAAATATTAATCGTTGCTTGATCGTTACAGCACAAATCTGTTGCGCCAATTCAACCACGTGACGAATGTTTTAAAGTAAATCCGATTCCGTTCCCAAGATTGCTGCTGCACCCGTTCCTATGGTGAAATATGCCAAGCACCCTTCTTTATGTATTGAGATAGAAGCTTCTCGGTAGTCTCATAGCTGCAATGTGTCTGGAATCGTCAGATATGGTTATGTAAAAGCAGACGAAAATAATCGAATTTGCCCTCGTCAATGGTATATGGGATAAGTGTTGGAACTAATCTAGATGAAATTTGTCAACTGTTTTCCGAAAAGTTTTCCAGCGTTTTCTCCAATTTCACCGAACCAAATCGCCCAAGCAACAAGGAACGTTGTTGTTGGATACTATCAGTGTTGACGAAGATTCAGTGAAAATGGCTGTCGCCAAAATGAAATCTTCGAGCTCTTCCGGACCCGATGGTATTCCTGCAATCTTTGTGAAAAAATGCTCCATCGGTTTAATTTCACCTATCTGCCAAATATTTCGTTTATCGCTAACATCTGGGATCTTCCCTGATTTCTGGAAGTTTTCATACATGTTTCCAGTTCATAGAAAAGGAGACAAAAAAGACATCGACAACCTCGCTCAGTGCTATTCCAAAGCTTTTCGAAAAGGTGGTACTTGAATCTATATTCAACCATTGTAAGTGGTTTAACACAACATGGGTACCAATCTGTTGACCTTCACGACGTTTGTGACGGATGCTATACCCTGCGGTTTACAAACTGACGTTATCTACGCGGACCTTTCCGCTGCCTTTGACAAAACTAACCACGCCATTACTGTTGCTAAGTTAGACAGATTGGGATTTGGTTCTAGCATGTTGGTTTTTTTCATACCTTAATAATCGCCGATTAGCAATCAAGATAAATGACTCTGTATCCAAAGAGTTCATCGCCTCTTCTGGGATTCCACAAGGCAGCCATCTCGGACCCTTGATCTTCCTCATGTATTTCAACGATGTGAATCTTGCTCTGAATTGTCCACGTTTATCTTTCGCTGATGATCTCGAGCTATTCCAAATAGTTCGAAGTAACGAGGGTGCTGTTTTCCTCCAACACCAACTTGAAATTTTTTCAAAGTGGTGTGAGGTAAATCGAATGGCTTTGAACATTGATAAATGCTTAATCATCACGTTCACACGCAGAAAAGTTCCTATAAGATACAACTACCGCTTTGATGAAGTAGTGATCAACAGAACCACATGTGTTAAGGATCTCGGTGTAATTCTAGACGAGCAATTGTCTTTCAAGCAGCATATCAACTTTATTGTAGCAAAGGCATCTCGTAGTTTAGGATTTGTAATGAGAATAGCAAAACATTTCCCAGACATTTACTGTTTAAAGTCTCTATATTGCTCACTCATTCGCACAACGCTCGAGTACTGCTCTTCGATATGGAACCCATATTACCTTAACGGCTCCTACCGAATAGAATCAATACAGCGCAGATTCGTCCGTTTTGCTATTCGTCAGCTACCTTGGAATAACCCTTACGAGCTGCCTAGCTACGAAAGCCGTGGATTATTGATTGGACTCGACACCCTTGGTATTCGACGTGATTTGTCCCGTGCTATGTTGATCGCCGACATGTTGAACAACAAAATAGACTACCCTGCACTCCTCAGCGAAATTTCTTCAAATGTACGCAGTAGAGCTCTCCGAAATAACGTCTTTCTACGATTGCCTCTTAGCCGTACTAATTATGGATATTACGGCTATTATTGGTCTACAACAAACTTTCAAGCGAGTATCTGCCGGATTCGATTTTCACATTAGGCGTATCAGAATTCAAACGAATTTTTTAAACATACTAAGAAATAGGAATAGTTTTTAATCATTGGGACTACACATTGTCTGTTGATCACATGTAAATAAATAAATAAATAAATATGATCAGCAATTTGTGATTAAATTTCCAATATTGTGAGATAATCGTGAATAACTCAAAAATTAAGTTTCCTCAAACTTTTGAAAACATTGAGGAAACGCATGAAACTTACTTGCTGTTCTCGTATCAGCGGGGTTTTCAGGTTTTAAGGCACATATTAGTCCTGATATTTTACTGGACGAGCTTGAAAGGTAAAATTAGATCGCAAAACATTCTCATCACCCACTACAAAAAGTTAACGCCATAGGCGAACAGTTTGTATCATCCCATAACATAGGAGCTTATATGACCATAAGTCCACACGAAGAGATGGTAGGGAAAACAATCAGGACATTAAACGACACCCGTTGTTATGCATCTGACAACCAAAAAATCACACTGCCTCAGGTACGTTCCGCAATCCAAAACACTACAAATATGAAGGCTCCGGGATTTGACAATTTTTTCAATCTCGAACAGAAAAACCTGGGCGAGCGTACCCGAACTCACATTAAAAACGTATCAAATATATTATATATCAATATGGATCACTTTAACGAATTCAATTCAAATCGATAAAGACATCACAGTAACACCATCTCGTGACGGAAAAGGCTATTAGTCCAGTCATGTTTAATAGTTTGCTTTTAGCGTGCACCTGGAAGTGAAATGTCAGAACTAATTGAGCATGATGCCCACATAAAGGTGTGAACTGTTTTATATTGAAGTGTGTTTATTTCTGACGAAAGCAAATATCGCCTATAAATAATGTAGAACGCTATTTTAGACCTATCATTTTCACTTTCAAGAGTTATAAAACAGTATTAAACTTTACTCATGAATGTTATGAATAGTGCTGAAAAGACGAAACATATAGGCTGTGAAGGCAATGTTTGGCAGATTACTTCTGAAATATAGAACAAAATTTGTATTAAATGAACGGTGTATTACAAGTTACTTTGATTGCGATATTTTTTTGATTGCGTTCATGACAGTGAAATTAAGTTAGCATTAGCAGGGAAAGTTGGAATGTAAAAGAAAATCGTCATTGTCATAAATTGTCTATGAATTAAAAGTTCATATACTAAGCGATCTGCCTCTTGCTGTGAACTGTTTTGTGAATAATTTGAACTTTTAGTCAAAATTTGAAATTTTGATATTTATTTTCTAAAAAGTAATTGAATTTCAGTTTGTTTAGCACTGAAAAAATGTTAATAAATAGTATGATAAGTGCAATACAGTAAGTAAAAGAACAAGTTATACCTTTCTTTTTATTATTACTTTTCTTCAATTGATAGCTCTCGTTGAGGCGAATAACGGTTTGTTCATATACTAAACTGTTTTGTTTTGAAGCATTTATTTATTCATTAAACAACCTGATATTGTATATTTCTATCACCGTAACCGTTGGGTAAATTCTGGAACTAATACTATGAATAATTTGTTCAGTACTGCGTGCATTTCACACATATAAAAACTTTGAATGCAAAAACCGGATAAATACATTTGTTTTGGAAGAACCGGTTAAGTTTTTGTTCGGTTTTTCCATTCAAAGTTATTTTGTTCGGTTCTTGCAGAAAAGATGTTTTTAAACGATTCTTGCATTGCAAAATCCATGTCCGGTTTATGATCTTAATGCTTTTATCCGATTTTTGCATTCAAAAATATTTAAACGGGTTTGTCAAACTAAGTTGCACTTATCCGATTTTTGCTTTCAGCCGTTCGTATAGTATATTCGAAACGTATTCAATCGCTGTTTAGATGTCCACTGCTTCCCTGCAGATTGGAAATCTGGAAAAGTTGGACCGATATTAAAGCCCGGCAAGGGTCCAACAGCTCCAAGTAGTTATCGACCGATAAGCCTTCTATCAGTGTTGAGCACAGAGTTTGAGAGGCTCATTCACGATCGGATATCATACCGAAAGAACAGTTGCATATTATCTTTATTCCCAGACGATACTGCTGTATTAGTCTTAGACATCTTAGCTAAATACTTTGATGAGTGGAAAATCGAGATAAACCCCACCCAAACTTAAGTCATCCTATTTTTTTATTCGAAATCCAGACCATCGAATGACTGCAAGATAAAACTAAATGATACACAACTGGACTGATCCGAAGAAGCAATTGATCTGGGTGTGACGATGGATCCCAAGCTCCTATTTTCGAGTACACATTGAGAAGATAAAACTGAAATGTACAAAACTGTTACAATAGCTTTATCCCCTGAAAAATCGACGGTCAAAATTAAATCTGAAAAATAAGTTGGCAGTGTACAAAGCCATTATTTTTCCAGTAATATCGTACGCATGTCCAGTCTGGGAAAACTGCGCAAATACACACAAGAACAAGTTACAAATAATCCAAAACAAAATGTTAAAAATGATTTTAAATCTCCCGTGTCATACCAGTACCGTAGAAGTTCACAGACAAGCAGGTATTGCAATGTTAAGAGAAAAATTCTTAAGTATTATTAACAAACCTTATCAGAAATGTACTCATTCGGCATTCGATCTGATAAGAAACCTGGCTTGAGTAGTCGAATTATTTACAAGTAAGATTGAGTTAGGCTAAGCAATAAATCAAACGACACTAAATCAGTAAAAATCAAGATATAAATACGAAATAGGAAACAAAACAAACCAAGTTCAGTAACAAAGATGAAATATGTTATTAAAATGAATATTTGAAATGTAAATCATACAGAGATGTAAAGAGCAAAGAAAATAGATATGAATTTAAATGCAATGAATGAATGTCGTTCATTACTTCTAATGCGTTAGATAGAACTGGACATCGTCAACATCAGCAACAACAAACCTGCTGCGTGGTATGAAGCCTTAAGATGAAATCTAGCGGAATGCGCTGAAAAACCGAAAAATCTGAAAGTGCAACTCAAAGTAATAAAACATTAGCCGAATTAACCGAATCTCGAAATTGAATGGAATGAAATATATTGGCAGTTCATGTTCCTGTAATTTTTTTTTGATGTGTTCATGTAATTTTTTTTTGATGTGGAATACATTTTTGTTTTCTATATAAGGGTGCAATTAGAAATTCAAGGGTAAATACAAGTAGAAATGTGTTCAATCAGTAATATTACGTCACCAATTGATTGGAAATATTTCTAAGTATTGATTGGAATGTTCATGGCCATGTATTTTCATTGAAATGTTGTTTAATTATTAATTACTTGTCTGCTAAAAAACTCCGGATTTCCCTAACGTAGACGACGGTTTTGAAGGAGTAAGCGATATATCAATGGGAAAGCATCGCTCTGATTGGTCAATCGATGCAAAAGCGAAGCTGTTGGAAGCACGCGAATCTATAAACATAAGCGAAATTATAGCTAACGTTTCAGTCCTACGCGTAGCATGCTAGAGGTAGGTTGTTGCTAGACAGCAAGACAAAAAGTGCCATAAATTTGAAGCTTTAATTGGTATGCTCTGATCTTGTGCCATGCAAGCTCGGATGAGATTCCATGTTATGTCGTTTCGCCTGAGAAATTGACAACTACCCCAGGGTAAATTTTGAGTTCTTAAGATTAATTTCTAATTTATATAAAATGAACTCGATTGATAATGAGAAAAAGTTCATCACTTCAACCGAAATCGCAGAATGCTAGAGAAATTTAACGCTATAAAAATAACTGCTTGCATACAAACTTGAACACAAGTTTGGCGAAGAGAAGCCTAAATATCGAAATCCGTATCGCAAGTATGTACAATCCTAGTTCCAGGGCTTGCTGCATTAAATCAAAGAGAGTGTTAATGCTTATACCGGTCATCACTATATGATAATCGTCTGCAAAACCATAAGTCGGAAATCAAAGATTATTAGGGTTCCTTAACAAACCATCAGCGACTAGGTTCCATACAAATGGGGATAGTACACCACCTTGAGGACACCCACGCAGATACTCAGTTTTTTAATCTCTGCTTGCCGAAGCGATGAGCAAAGAAGTCGATTACTAAGCATTGCGTGTATCCAATTTGTGATACTTGAAGGTATGCCATGACCACGGGCTGCTTCCAGAATTGAATTGAAAGACACGTTATCAAAGGCACCTTCAATATCTAGGAAAACTCCCAAGCAAGATTGCTTTTGTGAAAAAGCTTTTTCAATGTTGTACACAACATCATGTAACAGGGTTGTAGTGGACTTTCCACGCTGGTAAGCATGTTGCATTCCATGTAGCGGATGCACGCCCAAACTAACATTCCTGATATAGTGATCGACTATGCGTTCCACTGTTTTAAGAAGAAATGAGCTAAGACTGATAGGCCTGAAACTATTCGCTTCCTCATAAGTGTCGCGACCGCCTTTAGGAATAAATTTGACAATTATTTCCTACCAGGCTCTTGGAATATATCCAGTCGCAAGACTAAAAGTAAGTATTTTCTTCAAAACATGTTTGAATTGTTCAAACCCTTCCTGCGGTAACACTGGGAAAACTCCATCCTTTCCAGGAGACTTGTACGGAGCAAAACTCTCAACTGCCCATTTGACCGATTCAATCGTCACAACGCTTCGAACAAGGGCCCAAGAATCGTAACTACCCGAAACAGTCTCAGGAACAACTGTCGGTGATGGCTCCATACATCCTGGAAAGTGAGCGTTAAAAAGATAGTGAAGTACACCACCTTCATCAGACAAGTGCTCACCATCTGAAGTTCTTAAGAAACTGACATTGAAGTCCTTAGACTTCGAAAGTAACTTATTTAATCTGCTAGCCTCGTTGAGACTAGAGACATTTGTGCAGAGGCTTTTCCAACCACTTCGCTCAGACGATCGAAGAGCATTTTTGTAAGCCCTTCGAACCGACACGAATGCCTCCGACCCATCTCTGCGTCGGTGGTTCCAAGCTCTTCTGCATAGTTTCCTTAGTCTAGCAAGTTCAGCATTCCACCAAGGAGTTACTCTAGTAGCTCGCACAATCCGAAGTGGACAAGCCTCTTCATATGCTGCAACTATGAGTGAATTTGTCTCGTCGACAACATTTTCCAAATCAATTGGGGTTTCAATTGTTGGTTGGTAGATTTTAATCTTGTCGCCAAACCCTCTTCAAAGAGGTCCCAGTTTGTAGGGATTACGATATGTGATAATATCAAATTTAACGTTTAAATAATCAAAGAAGACGTACTTATGATCAGATAACGAAGGTTCGAGCTCATTGCGGACGAGCCAATTTACCAACGGGATTCTATCAGAGCAGTGAGTTTCGTCCGAAACCTCTACTCTTTCAGATTTTGCCAAAGTTGGACGATTTTCTGCATTTACTATGTGAAGGTTTCTGTTGCTTACAAATTCCATAAAATCTGAGCCTCTCGAATTTTGATCTGTTCTGCCTGAAATAATATAGTGAGCATTTACGTCACTGCCGATTGTAACCTTTTCTTGAAGTCAACACTTGGCGCGGGATGGTTATGCGGCAAATATGCCGAACAATAGACGTATTTCCTGTATAAAAGAACAATAGCACAAATATCCCGAGTTGTGAGCTTCGATATGAGAGATACACTACTTGCAAGCATGCATGCTCGAGGCATTTCACGTGGTTTAGTCATACCATTCTTGGTGGAGGCAACAAAGACCGGGTTTAATAACTTCCAACGTAGAAGTTTCCCTTTTGGTAATATGGTTCTTGAATCAAAACTAGTCTGGATAGATTCACAGTTGCTTTACGTTTATGCTGGAGATTGATTTGTGCTACTCTAACCAATATTGGGCAATGCCCAAGATACTCTGGAATCTTTAATTAGAACATCCAGCAACGGTGTTCCAAGCAATTTTCGTCAGAAATATTTTTCATTCAGCTTTGATTCTAATGCTTGGAGTCTATTGGCTCATAAAAAATGTATGGAATTTAATCTTACGAAAGTCTGAATGAATTCTTCCATTCAATCATTCAAATAGAAACCTTCATATAACGTCTTATACACAGTAGAGGAAATCGTCCATGAAATCCAATCACAGCGGAAGGAGTACTCATTTCCATAATGTCACCAGCCTTCCACGATTTTCAACATGATCACAATGACCTACAGCCGAAACTACCAAAAACCTATCCTTGAAGGTCAAAGAAAATGCGTCGTTTTCAGTGCTCTGCTGCAGAAAAAACTTCTACCCCCTGCCAACCCAAGAAACGCGGTGTCTCACACAGTCACATTCGGGTTAATTAATTCACTCTCACTAGTTTTACCTTCAATTATTATTATGTACCAGACCGGTGCCACAGCCAAGGTACTCTGCGTAATTAATTCGCTCACAAAAAAATGAACACTCTAATTCATCATCGTAATTATCATACTCGTACGTTATCGAGCCGGCCGATTTCGCACTGAACTATCGTTAATCACTACCAGGAGCCTCTTGCAACGAACCGTGTTTTTTTTGCTGCATTTAAAAACGTTTTTTTTTGTGTCCTACACGCAGTTTCCCCCCTTCGTCCAACAAACAATAGTTCGCCTTAGTTCTTCGGCCGTCGAAATAAGTAAGGAGATTTCCACTTTCCGATTTCCTCTGCAGCCCGATGCGACCAACGGTAGTCCCTTTCTTCAGCCCAAAATTGTGCGAGAACCTTCGTGCCGTGTCGCACACAATTCTAAATCGGAGTCCCTTCTTAGGGTGACCATTTAGGTTGTATGGGAAAAAGATGAAATAACGTAAACTTTTTAACTTTTTTAACGAGCTACCTCGATTTACGAACCCCCGTTTAGTTTGTAAATGGAGATGATTCCTGTACTTAATTCTGAGTCTGAATTCAGGAAACAAGTGCTAAAAAAGAATTTAGGAATTAAATTCTTGTTCAGAGGTTAGTTCGTAAAATCTAGTTTTAGTATACAGGATCACGAATCAGTTCCAGAGTCTTAGTTTTCAATTCTGAACCTGTATTCCGTAACTAAACTCGAAAATTGAAGTCTTGAACTAAATTTTAAACCTGAATTCAAGTTCAGAATTTAGGTTCGAAATTTGATTTCTGAATTCAATCCAAAATTCAGAACCCTTCAGAATCTTTGAAAGCGTTTGAGGCTTTATACCACACAATGCTTATTTATTACATTGCTAGTGACTTTTATTTCATGTTTGAATTTATATCCTTGAAATTGTATATTTTTATCTACTTAACCTAAACTAACCTATCCTAACTCTAACTGTAAAGTACTCTAATAATGGCTTATTTAGAAGTTGAACATTTAGTTTTGAATTTATGGTGTGTTTTTTCAAATCTCTGCTCGATTTTTTCTTGTACTCATATTTATGATGGCTGTCAACTTTCGTTTGTTTACTGGTTTGTGCGTTTGACATTCTGAAAATGAAATTTACACTACCGGAACTATAAATGCAGAAATCTATCGATCTGAGTGTCTCGAGAAGAGATTGCTGCCTTTATATAAGAAGCATAGTAGAACTGTGCGCCGCCGCGCCACGCCGCCGCCGCCGATAATTTCGACACGCCGCCAATTTAAGAAAAAGATGATCAGCGCGCCGGTTATCACATTTTAATCGTGCCGCCGATAATATTACATCAGCCGAAAAAATGATTTTATCAATGTGGAAAATTGTTTACAGTTTTCATGAAAATTCATTGAAAATTACAGTACAGTTACTTTCCTCCTACTTATACTGAAAATCAGTACTACCGATGTCAACCGAAGCCAATGTCATTTGATTCAAAGCCTATTTCCTGTCTTTATTTAAAAGGTTTTGAGCTATTGGCACATTATCGGGCGCGACATCTGAAAATGAAAAATGGAACCAAGAAAAGGAGGGTTCTTCCGAAAAAAAAATAATGTTAGGTTTTTTCGGATTACCATTTTTTTTAGAAACCAGTGTAGTGTTGATTTCTCAGGTACTAGAATGTTTAGTGATCGAGTACCATTTATTTTGGATACTTTATTTGTTATTTCCGGGTATTTGAAAAATGGTATTGAACAAAGTCTCATGCTCCATTCTAAATAAACGTTAGTTTTCGCACAATAAATTGAGATCAACGTTACCAACTCAAAGTAAAAACATTTTCTTCTACTTCTACTATGACTTTTCAAATGAATTAACCCGTTTTTATAAGAAATCGTTACAAATGTGAAGTAATTGATATTTGAATTTGTTAATTTGATATTATTTTTGATATCTGAATACAATAGTCAACCATCTCCAAATATCGCACTTATATTCATCTCAATTTCTCCTCTAATTCGATGCATTCGAAACCATTTACCATCTCTATTCACTACTTTGACTTTAATGGATCACATAAACATTAGGATCTTTGATTGTAGGTCGACAAAACAATAAGATAGAGAAATTGTCCTGTGTGAATCAATATTAAAATTTTTAATATGTTTATAATTGATTACGCCGAATCGCGCCGCCTCCGCCGCCGATGTTTTCAGGAAATAGCGTCACGCCGATTCGCCGCCGCCGCTGGTCAAAAAGACGTTTCAGCCGCCGATGTTGACAATTTTGATCGGCGCACAGCTCTAAAGCATAGTACACCTCCAATGCTTTGGCCGGATTTAGCGTCGGCCATTGGGCCAAGGATACTGCCTTAAGGGACACCAGCGGGAACATTAAATTTGTTTGAGGATAAGTTGTTAACAGAGATTTCAAAGCTTCTGTAATAATAATCATTTATTTACATGAAAGTGCAACTCTATAGCCATTTAGAATACAGAACCGCCATTCAACGTGCTGCTGCTGGTGTCTACTGTCGTGAAATCAGACTGCCGCATTCAATTGGTGGTACTGTGTTTTAGGCAAAAATCTACTCGTTTCTGTGTGGGGTACAATTGACACTTCAGCAGAGAATCTTTGTTTCGACAGTCAGGGGGCTTTAAAGGCACTCAGTTCGAATTATTCACGGTCGAGTCTAGTGATCGCATGTTGAACTCAAATCGAAGGCCTCTGCATTTCAAATACAGTCTGGTTCATAAGAGCGTGGTGATTGTTGTGAGAAAATGAAAAGACTCAACACGAAAATATTTTTGAATATTATTTTATTAGATCAAAAACTTACACGCAAATACATTAAAAGTTCAATCCCCTTCAGCATTACTAATGGATTGACATCTTCAAGATATACTTTGAGTGAGATTTTGCGCCTATTCTTCTGAAAACGACCTCCAAATTTGGTTAATTTGGAACAAGCTGCTTCAAATTGTGTGGTCGGTTCTTCCCAAGCTTCATCTTCATGTGAGCCCAAACGTTCTCAACTGGATTGGCATCGGGCGACTGAAAGGCCGAATTAACCATGGCCTATTTAAAACTTTATTGAACATGTTTTTCATTCAACATTGGGTTTTGCAAAGTACTTCAAAATTTCAAATTATTTGCGATCAAATGTCTGAGAACAGTTCCGTACCTTATATTTAAACCTTTTTTGTCAACTTAGCGCAAAGATGATGTCGGATTCTTTAAAAACAGGTCACAAATAACTTTTTTGTCTTTTTCCGACAATACACCGACAGAACCACGATTTGGAAAGTCGTCGACATTTTTCGCCTCTTTAAAACGATTCACCCACTTTCTCAAAAACTGTTTCGACTTTTGCATGTATTTCGCCACGGCAGCTTTAGTCATTTTGGGACCTTTCGGGTGCGAGCACAAAAAAACTGCTTCAAAGCGTACGCGGTGCTCATTTTGGAAAAATGCTGACATCGAATTGTAAACAATCTGTGTTAAAAAAAACACACACCGTTCCACTTTACCGATCGCGAGTAATCGTGACCACGCTCTTGTGTAACAGCCTTCTTATGGGTACCCAGCCATTCTGGTATTACTGAAAATTCATGGACTGATGACGAAATTTTCGAACTTACGCTCAGACAAAAGAATTTTTACCAGATTTGAATATGAAAATGTCAAACTGTCTACCGCATTTTTCCAAGCATTATTGCAGTATTCCGATCAGAGCGTGCTGAAAATTATTCGTATGATTTGTATGAATGCGATTACGGTACTTCAAAACATTTGATTGACACAACTACGTATCCGGGTTTTTGGTTCTCCAAACATGATTCAATTTGTGTATGGAGATCTCGAGTTGAAAGATATTGTATCGTTTCTCATCCAATGTGGTGAGGAGCTGAAGTCAGCGGGTTTATTATTCTTCCTGAAGTAATTGAATCCTTTCAGTATTGACTCTATTTTTTGGGATGCCGAAATTACTTCTGCTCATACGTATAGCGAATCGTTCTGCATTCTAGAATTTCTAAATCCTCTTGGAAGCTGGAGGTGAAGAATCAAATGTGCATTTTGGCACCTATAGATCATTCTTCATCCTTTCGGGGAAACTTGTTTTGTGCTGTATTCCCATTTCGCCCACAGCACAGTTTCTTTCCATGTTGCTTTTATCCTTAACATTCCATCAGGAAAATGGTCAGACAAGGCATAAATCTTCAAATAACTGAAGGAAGCGTGCCACTTGAACCAATTAGTTCTGATTCTCAATTCGGAAAAAATGAAGGAATTGGTAAAAATTTGTTGTACAATTTTAAAGCCACCCCCACCTGGGTTCGATCCAGGCGAATGGTTTCCGAGATAATACACTCATTGTCATTTTTTTTCTTCTAAAAATGAAGAAAACTGCAAACGCTGACAAAAATTCACGAGGCGGCCAAAACAATGCACTCAGCAGACAAATATTCTTTACAGCATGATTCTCAATCCGGATTATCATTTTTTTATCTTGCCAAGAGTATCATTTCGCTCACATAGGGTAACGGCTCCCTATTTCATCTGAGCTCCTATGTCCATCTCATTCCTTCATCTCATTACTTTGAACATGAATAATATTTTACAAACTACATGAAGCAAACTGTGAAATGTTTTAAAATTATTATTAAAGCTATTGTCACACATTCCTATTGAAAGAAATGGTTTCAAATTCTTCGGTGATCGTTTTATTCATTTTAAATAAACTCACTTCTCAATTTAGGACACATTTTCGTCTCAAGATTTACAGTCCGTCATGTTTCTGAATATCTACTTATCGATTGGTCTCAAAACATGATCACTATTTAGCACAATTACACTACCATTGAATGCTGGATGACTTCATAATTAGCAATGTTCACTAGCCACTGGTTTAATTAACGATATACAACTTCAAAAATTACCCGACAAGCAATAAAAGTCTTCAAAAATATAAGATGAAAATTTTTCACTTAGTTCACTTGATTGCGCTTCGTTGTCATTTCATTTGGTTTCGCAAAGTTGCCAAGTTTTCTCATAATGTAACAAAACAAAATTGTTTTTCTTCTTCAAATTATCATCAACAAGTATTTTTGTTAGCATCCGTGACATTAGTTTAATTATATTGTTGACAGGCGCGTAGCCAGAGAAAATTTTCGGGGGGGGGGGGGGGTGTTTAGAACATGGTGATAAATCAACACATGTACTATTTATATCACAATGTTTCCCATGGGTTATAATTTTTTGTTTCGGGGGGGGGGGGGGGGGGGGTTTGAACCCCTAAAATCCCCCCCTGTGTACGCGCCTGATTGTTGATATTTATATTTCAATAAAACTGTTACAGCTTCGAATATTACCAGAAAGAGCGTGTTAGATACTAATGAAGTGGCAAATCTAGTAGCACTGGTTTCTTTCCGTTCCACTAAAACGCTGTGAAGTGTGTGTGTTTCATCGGCTGTGCACAGAGATTCCAGATATTTTCATAGAAAATCTGTATTACTTTTAATAAAAATGATTGTCAGTATTCATAATCAATTATCTGCATAAAAGATTTCCACTTTAACATGTGATTTGTCCGTTGATTAATAAACTTTTAAAGAATCACTGCAATCAAATACTAATAGATACTCAGAGAGAAAAGTCTAATTTTGTCGTGAATACGACTTACTTTACTATGGGGCGCCTTTTCAAAATTTGCCATACGGAAGAATGGGCAGAACTTAATCGTGAATATCTCGACTTGTATTAATGGCAGCAACATAATTCTTTCACTATTTCATCAAAAATATGATCAGGAATTTAGGATAATATTTTGAACTGTGTGAGATAACCACAAACAGTTCAAAAATAAGTTTTCTGAAAATTTTAAAACAACGCGGAAAACTCTTTACTTTTGCTTGGGTTTTTCGCGCAAGGACGACGATTTTGAGGTAGTCAGGCACATATCTTCAACTGAACGTTATAGAAGGGGAACCGTGGTCGAAAATCGATCATTTCTTCTTGTGCGCTGGATGGAAGCAGACGTCGGGGCGAGAAGACGCATTCAAACAGCGGCATCGGAGAACGCACCTTCGGCGTGATTAAAAACCTCATACGCTCAGGTCGTAGTACTCATTTGCCTTCCGATCGTCAAAGCGAGAAGACTCATTAAACCAGTTTCGCATCATTTGGCACTGCGAGCGGATGTGTTGGTTTGTACGCAAAGCTAGTTTCAATTCAAGCAAGAATGATTGCATCAGCTGCTGGTGCTTTGCATTGGAGAGAAAGAAAATAAGAAACGAAAAATGGACAACATTATACAAGATCAGCCGTTCTAATGGCTCTAAATATTATCTAAAGAACTATTAAGATTACTTCTTTGCAAATCGAAGGTAGAAATCATCAGTTTAGTGAAAATCCAAAATAATTTGATTTGCTTCGTACACTTTTCGCTGTGCGAAAATCGTTCGAGAAAAATGTTCCGAACTGTGCTAAATGTCGTAGAGAATTACACAACTTGGTCCTTCTAAAAGGCAGAAATGATTCCTGTACTGCACTTCTATAGTTTCTTTCAATGAAATATGCAAATCCGAAATGAGATAATCGACGTCAAAAATCGTTGAAAATTTTAGTATTGAAAAGGGGGAAAGTTTCAATTCGAATTCGAAAGTGTATAGAAATCGTGTCAGTTTTATTAGTATTCACGTCATCCAGTTATGTCTCTGACATTACACACCTGTATTTTTTCTTCTCACTTTTTATGAACCTGTACAAATCTGTATTAAATTTAGTAAATCTGTATAAAATCTGTACTTTGATTTAAATCAGTATGCAAACGCAAAAACCTATACAATACAGATAAATCTGTATAAATGGCATCTCTGGCTCTGCATTTTGTTTTGAGAAGGGTTAATGCGTAAATAGTAACAACTACTTTTTTGTTTTTATTTAAAGTTCATCAAATTAACTTTACAGTAAAATTTTTAATTTAAAGCGAAAGGTAACGGAAACGACCGAAAAATTTTTAAACGTTGAAATGATACCAAACTGGTTCTAAAAATATCGTATGTTGTCTCATAGTTGGCATTAGGCCGTTTTTAAGAAGAATTCTGATATTTTGCATCTGAGAGTGTAATAGTGGAATATTTTGTTTTGATTGCTGTCGGCATTGCTAATTTATAGGATGAATAAAGGATCAACGATGGGATGGATAAAAATCCATTGAGATGAAATTAGGAGCAGAGTAGTGAACACATCAGAAGTGTTTTTAACTGTTTTATGAATATTAGTTAAATTTTCAAGAAATGTGAATCAATTCTCAACGTGGAGCAAGGCGAATGAAGCAGTAATATGAAATAGTTATAGTGATTTTAGTGGCTAAATCGAGGTTTGAAGGGGACGTCCTTACAAATGAGATGAAATAGCCCTTACCCTATTTTACACAAGAGATTTATAGCCATTTGTCACATAGCCATTAGTAACATTATTGATAAGTTGCACAATTGCGAAAATCTTTGCAAAACTTCTATAACTGCTAGTACAACATAAGCAGAACTAATTGGTGCAAGTGGCACGTTCCCCTAGTTATTTGGAGATTGTGAACAGTAATAAGTTGCACAACCGATTTCAATGTGTTCAAAAAACATAGCTAACATAAATAAAAATTCTAAAACAACCGTAGAACATCTTGAAATTTCGATAAGTTAGGGAAGACCGGGGTTAAACCGGACAGCTTAAATATCTTCTAAACCAGGAATCATTACGATCCATGGATTGAATCTGCAAAACGCGCATTTATGTGACAAACAGACGTCAGTTAGCTGGATGACGCTGAGTCAATTCAGTTTGGCGTCAATCGTTTTCGTGTCAAAAGGTGTACGTTTTTTCATGGAAAATTTTCATGAAATTTTTAAATTTTTTGAGTATATATGATTATTGTGCATTGTAGTGACGGTCTGACTAGTTCTTTGATTTGTTTATTCCGTGCTGAATCCAGTGATTATTAAGTACAAAAATAAAATTGTTATTATGTCTCGAAAATGAATTGTCTGTGCAGGGCTAAATCGGACAAAGAAGTGGGCCTCAATTGGACACATAATTTTTTACTTGAAATTCTTAACGGATTGTTGAAACATACCTGAATATTGATGTCTATATTTTAATTCTACTTCCTATCACCTAATAAAACTAGATTTACCATAAATCACATCAAAACGTTCATTTTATGTAGCGAAGAAATCAAATTCAGCCTCAAGAAAGGTCAAGAAAGGTTCAAAGTCAGTTTCAACATCAATAATTTGGTTCTGCAGGGCATGAAGTTTCGAGACAACACCTATATTCTTAGCGAGCAGGATTCTGTCTCACGAACGATTTAATTTAATTTTGGTGCCCTAGGTTCTTAATGTTTGTGTGAAACTTTTAAGTCCGGGTTAGCTCCAATTGAGTTAGTCATTTCATAATGACTTGGTAAAAAACGAATGCTTATTTTTCCAAGTCACAAATTGGGAATTGTAGCTAAAAGTGGAAGCTACACAAGTGTATGAATAAAATGGTAAAAATCTTTCAATACTGGGTGTTTTTTTTTTGAATTTCCAAGAAATGTCCGGTTTAACCCCGCAACTAATGCATATTTGTCCATAGCACAGAATGAGAATTGTAGCTGAAGTTTGAAGCTAAACAACGGTATAGATAACAGGGATAAAAACTTAGTTGTAATGGGTGATTTTTTCAATTTCCAACAAAAATCGTCCGGTTTAGCCCCGGTCTCCCCTACATTTGGGTAGAGTGGGACAAAATTTAGATTTTAGCTCTACTAAACTTTTCGTGTTTCTTCTGGGGGTCCCATGAGAACTATGCAAAATTTTACCTCGATCGATGAAACTGTATTTTCGCACCGGAGGTTCAAGGTTTGTATGGGATTTAGTATGGAGAAATGGACTTTTTACAAAAAAAAATGGGCTGGAGATGAACTTATAGACTTTCAAAATTAATGCGTGAGTTATTTTTGTTGGAAATTGAACGAGGAAGACCGCAAAACTAAGCAAAACAAAGCCTTGGCATTACATTCCTTTCGTGGAATTTTACCTTTCCGTTTCAACAGATCGAACGCTCTTCATCAAGTTCCGGACAAGTGTTTCATCGCATTTTTTAACGCTTGAGCTCATTTTTTTAACTCCTGCATGTTTCCAGCTGCCTTACCAGCCTTCTTGAAGACCCTCTTCACGAATGCCCAGTAACGTTCGGTGGGTCGAGGCCGAGGGAAATTTGGTGGATTGATATTTTTCTCAACGAAATTTTTACCCTTTTCCGCAAGCCAATTAAGAGTGGTTTTCGGCATAGTGAACCGACGCTAAATCCGGCCAAAAAAGATGAGGTGTACTATGCTTTTTATATAAAGGCAGCAATCTTTTCTGGAGACACTCAGATCGACAGATTTCTGCATTTATAGTTCCGGTAGTGTGAAAAATGGTTGACTTCAAACCACAGGAACATATTGCTTGCCATATCAGTACCTTTTGACCGAGTTTCTCCACTTGAATCGATCTGTACGCATCGCTCACATCCTCCCCAACGACGACAGTAAAGTATTGTGGACCTCAAAGGGTTTTGGAGTCCTCCTTTACATAAGTCTCGTCGTCCATCAAAACGCATGCATCCGGACACTGCAAAAGACGCGAATACAATTTCCGGGCCCTTGTTGCTGCTCGCTTCTTCTGTTCTACACTTTGTTTCGAGATTTTCTGCTTCTTGTAGGTCTTCAGGTGATTTCGCCTTTTGATACGCTGGATCATTCCGAAACTTGTTCCTGCTTTTTTGGCCAAATCACATATCGACATTGATTTGTTCTTCATGATTAGAGATACCACTTTTTGGTCCAGTCTCGGGTTCGAAGAACCGGGTTTTCTGCCTCTTCCTGGTAGCTCATCCAAAGAATAGTGTTCCCCAAACTTATAAATAATGGTTTCAACACTGGCATGATGAATTCCAAACCGCTTCGCTAATTTTCGCATAGTAATACCCTTCTCAATTAGCCATGTGTCCAGAACCTTAATTTTCACTTCCTTTTCAATACGCGACATTTTGAAAACGCAGAATTTCATTCGAACAAACAAGTAAACAAACGAAAACTGACAGCCAAACGCACAGCATGCTGTGATCTGAGCATAAAAAACCATCACAAATACATGCGTACAACACAAATGTATGTGGATAGCTTATTTTCGATACACTCCTTATGACCACTGGCTTGTAAGACGAGCGCCCTATGCATTGAACCGCCAACCCAGGCTGATATTTGTAGGAAAAATTATTAAAGAAAAACCGATACAAGGTCCGAACAATGGCTCAATACTCAAGTTTTCGATACGATTGAGTCTATCGACATTTCTAAAAAGTAAACACGAAATTATTCTTCCTAGAACTAGTGTATATTTTACTTTTACTTTTCAATTCACGCGTTGTTTTTATAAAACTGTAAAAAGTTGAGTCATGAAAAATAAGTTTTAGGTCCACCTCCAAAAATTCGTGAATCTTCGGGGGAAATGTTGTAAATTCCGTTTTCAAAACTAATAGAAACTTTGAATCTTTTCAGTTTTGTTTAACGTTATGAATCATTTTTGAAGACCTGTTGACTTTGAAAATTTGCAACAAAATCAATCCTTTGGTATTTTCAGTCGAAAAATGGTCACCCTAACCGCATGAATTATAATATTATAAAGCTCACGGCAGAAGCGCTTGGAGTTCTGCCATCACAATCGTCATGTCGAGCGAAAGGCTACAGGGACCAGTGCTGCTGGTATGGAAATAGGCTGCAGACATGAATGTCGTGAAGTTGAATAATTACGTTTTCTTTCTGATTGTGAACTACACCGCCGGGTCGGACCTGGTTGGCTCAATTTCCTTTTTGTCGTTATGATGTTACGACCTAACCTATTACCCGGTGTGACACTAAACGGGTGAGCTCACCTTACCTCTCGATGTCCCACATGTTCACCGATCATTTCACGTTCCCATTCCAGTGGTAGCAAATTTATGAAACGAAAAAGAAAATCTTTTATTTTTTTCGTTGCGTTAGCACACGGAAAATCGTTCAGCAAAACAACACTAGCCAGCGGTCGGTCGGTAATCGAGCATCATGGGGTGTCCGAACCCAGTCCTGTCACTTCCAAATAACGGACAAAGTCTAGGTCGACATCTCTCTTTGTCTACAGCTAACCGGGGAAAAAAACGCAATTTTTCTTGAAACTAAGTGTGACCGAGTTTTTTTTTATTTTATGGAAACGGTTGATAATTAGTACGAAGCGTTATCGCGGTACGGCAAACCACGGGTCTGCATTGTCCCTCAGAGGCACAGGTAAGATTGTTTTAGAGCCCCTTCACTTCCGGTCCGGATTGCGTGTTGAGTTTGCGTACTACCTGTTAAATGAAATAAATACGTTTCATTCACCGTTACACTGAAGATTACCTTCGGGAAAGCGAACATTACGTCAACCGAGAAATATGCAAAATAGCGTCCTAAAGTGCGGACTGCGTGCGATTTAACACGTTAAGATATGACTGACAAACACTCGATATATATTTATTATTATTATTATTATATCGTTTATTTATACACGGTTTTAACCTAGTTACGGTCGTTCACCGGGCGATATATATTTATTCATGTAATGTAGTTTTTAATCTTTCATAGTTCAGACAAAAAAAAAGACTTTATTCGAATTCAGTTTTACGATCCTCATTAGAGTGATCAGAAAAATGTACCATTTGGGTATATTCAGTAGCGTTCTAGTTCTAGATGCATAATTTATGTTTGTTCTAAAATTTAAATTTGGACTTTATAACAAGGAAAACTGGTAGCCCCAGCAGCGTTTTACTCGTGTTTCAAATATAGAAAAATAGAACGGCAGCGTATGCCAGTTTTAAATTTGACAGAAGCACTGTTCGAAGAAATAAAACTAGAACGGCTTGCTGGCAAGGATGGCTTTTCTCGTATCAAAGAATGTTCACTCCCAACTCTTCAACGATTGAATCAGTGCCATCAAAGAGAGACGGATATCATCGCAACAACAAAAACCCGGCATGGCTCATTTAACATAGAATCGACACCAGTGCGAGAGCGAATTTCTCTCGATGATATTTCTGAGAATCAAAGGTTAGCACGCTGCTGCATTTTACTATTGCCGCTTATTCTAACTATGTGCATAATAACCTTTGTATAAGTTGTGTCTATGAAAATGTTTGTGAATGTTCCACACAAGGGTTTTGAAATATTGCAACCTAGTATGAGAATCATCAAGTTGAATCATCGATTCGATTTTCTGCGATAATTGTCAACTTGCGATTCTCTCTTAGGAAAATCCACACATGATCGTTGCCATTATCAGACTGTAATTTTTTTTTAAGGGCCGTGAAATACTCAGAGTATGAAGTGGAGCGAAGGAATGTAGAAAAATTCTCTCGCGGTTCATGCATTGAGAGACTCGAGTTCTTGTAGCATCTTCTACCGGATTGAAAATGTTGTATACAATATAGATAGCATTATAGCAGCTTCTGTCAAATTTTCGGCAATCACCAACACTGCTTGCTGGGATACTTTTGTTCCAGGTTTAGTTCTGTTATAGATTTCCCATATAAATATTCCAGCTGCTGAATTTGCTCTTAGCTTCCTAAATAGAATTGCTAACCTTTTTACTGACAGCATTTTGTTGCTATTGAATAGACATTTCTTTCACATTCATTTGTTCTTTTACTTGTACACTCTCAATTGTCAACGAATTAGCCGACTCATGCGGTTGCCAACAAAGCAGGTTTATGCAGTGGTCAACTAACTGACAAATCCTCCACAATTGCATAGCGCTAACGTGAAAACCGGGGGCACAGTTTTCATCAAATCGATCCAAGCAATCAGCACGATAGTAGCTATGTGCCGATAGCAAAAATGTAGACCCGACTTAAACGAGAATAATTGAAGATTGGACTGAACTTGAACCGTCGAAATCCAGAATGATTCATTAAGTTTAGCGGTCGTAATGTATTTTTTTCTGACTGAAGAACTGCTGAAAATTGGAACGCTCGGAAATGCATACCTCTACTTATTCATCGAATATCTTGACTTTGGAGGCTTGTATCATAAATCTACCATGACAAAGTCCAGGTAATTTAGTTTAGATGCGATGAGTACATAAAAACATATATATTATCGCAATCAAAATAAAGCCTTGTATTTTTCTGTGAAACAAAGCCAGTTTGAAAGCATCCGCCATTTTTTTCGCTTTGGTTTCCTGATAGCATTCTGAAAAAAAAGAGAGAAGGCTGCCAAACGCACCGACGTTTCATCGTAACAGTTCGGCTGAAAGTTCGTATCGTTTAATAGAAACACACATTTTTTTTGCCAAAATTCGTCTTTATTATTCAACATAATTGCCATCAGAGTCGATACAGCGATTATAGCGATCTTCCAACTTTTCGATACCATTTTTGTAGTACGATTTGTCCTTTGCCTCAAAATAGGCCTCACTTTCAGCGATTACCTCTTCATTGCTTGAGGTCTGAGAACAGGAAAAAGTCACTGGGGGCCAAATCTGGAGAATACGGTGGATGAGGGAGCAATTCGAAGCCCAATTCGTTCAATTTCAGCATGGTTTTCATCGACTTGTGACACGGTGCATTGTCTTGATGAAACAAAACTTGTTTCTTCTTCAAATGAGGCCGTTTTTTTTTTTAATTTCGTCCTTCAAACGCTCTAACAACGCTATATAATAGTCACTGTTGATGGTTTTTCTCTTTTCAAGGTAGTCGATGAAAATTATACCATGCGAATCCCAAAATACAGACGCCATAACCTTTCCGGTCGATTGTTGAATCTTTCCACGCTTTGGGTTCGGTTCATCGCGTGCAGTCCACTCAGCTGACTGTCGATTGTACTCCGGAGTGAAGTGATGGAGCCATGTTTCGTCCATTGTTATATATCGACGAAAAAAATCGGTTTTATTTCGTTATAACAGCTCCAAACACTGCTCAGAATCATCAATTCGTTGTTGTTTTTGTTCGATTGTGAGCTCACGCGGCACCCATTTTGCACAAAGCTTTCTCATTTCCAAATATTCGTGAATAATATGTCCAACACGTTCCTTTGATATCTTTAGGGTGTCAGCTATCTCGATCAACTTCACTTTACGGTCATTGAAAATCATTTTATAGATTTTTTTTTACGTTTTCATCGGTAACAGCCTCTTTTGGACGTCCACTGCGTTCATCGTCTTCGGTGCTCATATGACCAGTACGAAATTTTGCAAACCACTTACGAATTGTTGCTTCGCCCGGTGCAGAGTCTGGATAACACTCATCAAGCCATTTTTTGGTATCGGCGGCACTTTTTTTCATCAAAAAGTAGTGTTTCATCAACAAACGAAATTCCTTTTTTTTCCATTTTTTTCACAATAACAAAAGTAGCTTCACTCAAAATGCAATATCTCACAAACTAATAATCAGACAGCTGTCAAATTTATACACGTATCTTTTGAAGGTTGGTACAAACTGAAAATGGTATGGATTTAATTCTAGTGACGCCCTCTCATAGAAACGATACGAACTTTTCAGCCGATCTGTTACATAAACACATGTTTTGTTTGGCATTCAATCTTTGTGAAAGTTGAATATTTTTTCATTGTTCATTGGAATCCATGTAATGTCCAACCCATACGATAGATTTATGTGATAAAACTTCTCATCAACATAATAAAATGTATGCTGGCAACCCGGTACAGTTTGCTCATATACGAGAGAGTTGCGATGCGCAAAGGGAATTTAGCGAACCACTTGGTCGATTTAAAACTCAACACGCGACCCTCTGTCCTCAGACCTTAAGCTCAAATTCAGAGTAAGAGTAACTCATTATCATTGATGGTAACTACTCATTTTTTTATGTTTCCATGTATCATTTGAAAATGAGTAATACTATACATAACAAAAAAAACTTTAATTTTCAATTGTTTGTGGCTAATTTATTCTAAATTGATGATCGTATTTCGTTTTACTGTTTTAATGAGACCTCTTGATAGAATCTGGCAAATGTTTTAACGCACCATTAGGTGAATTAAGAAAGGTTTTTATTGTGCGAATGGGCTAATTCGAGTAAAATGCATTTTAACTTTGCAAACATACTACGAATAAACATTTTTAATTGTCAAGGAGGTAGAAACAGGTCGAATAAACTTTACACTTTTAGGTTAGTGAAATGAATTCTGCCTTACCAATCCAAGTGAAACCAAAACTGCGTGCTTACTTTCGTTATAATTGATAATTGGTTAATTGATAAGAACGTAATTCGTTTAAAAACTGAAATTTACACAAATAATTTAAATATGTTTCAACGGCTAAAAATATGTCAGAGAATCATTAACCGTGTGTTAGATCAACTCTAAGACAAGATGAGACAACTGGCTTCTTGTTATAAATTTGATCAGTATATAACGAAGAAAACAAATTGGTAAAATGACATGCGAATACAATTATGTAATGAAAACCGCTAAAATGCTATCGCAGAGACGGGACTCGAACCCGTAGCTAGCTTCTATCCGGGGAAATTGTTTTGCCAATTAATCTACCCTGCATGTGAAGCACACGAAGAAACAACCTAATAGAACAGAAAAACCGAGCATGTTCTGAAACTAGCTGTGCTCAGGTGCCACGCCATTCGATCGCAAGTCTATTTTCACTCTCCGCTTTACCTTCAGACGCCGATTTGAGAGCTTTGTTTTTTTTCGCTTCTTAGTTCAGTTTTGATTGCTTTTTAAGGATTCTGCTGAATTAT
Organism: Malaya genurostris; assembly: GCF_030247185.1. NCBI lineage: Eukaryota > Metazoa > Arthropoda > Insecta > Diptera > Culicidae > Malaya > Malaya genurostris. The sequence goes on from NC_080572.1 coordinate 288,429,235, forward strand.
TGCCGACAATTGACTGTATGCGTTTAGTAACGTTGGCATAGTTCAAATAATTGTATCCGTCATATTAACAACTATTTCGTCATTTAGGGGTTAGCCAAATTTTGTGCTAGGGCACAAAATCGTTTTTATTATTTTTACGTTTCGTCTTTGACTCATCAGTGCAGAGCAGTTCAAATTGAACTGCTTAGTGCTAAACTCGGCCAGAAATAGTCGATAACACGTTTTCGTTCGGCACGTCAGAAAAGACAGTGCACTCCGTTGCAAAACAAAAAGTGTGCTGTAAATAGCAGAAACTTTACGTTTGCTTAGCGGTTCAAATTGAACTGCCGAGTTTAGCACTAAGCAGTTCAATTTGAACTGCTCTGCACTGATGAGTCAAAGACGAAACGTAAAAATAATAAAAACTATTTCTTCCTACACACTTAAATAAAAATTCTCGAGCTCGGTAAAATAAAATGCGGCAACACACAATTTTACTGATTGCTCAGTAAACAATATTATGTTTTCCGAGATTCGTTTAGATTCACTGATTTTTCGGTAAAGTACATCTTTTTGCCGAGATTTAGAAAAATCTTCTGCTGAGCTCATCGATGATTAACAATTATTCGGAGATTAGCAAATGCGTTTACCGAAATTTCTAATTTTGTGTTAACTTTTGCCGAAATTTGGCTACACATCTGCCATTTACGTTTTACATTTTCACTTGGCACTACGCAGTTATTTTCTGACAAAATATTTCGGAGAAAATTTCCGGTGGTCATCAGAAAAAAATGGAATTAGTCCACAAGGAAGACGGAAGAATTTACGATCTATTCAATAAGTATAGGAACTAAAAATTATTGCTGATTATGTATAGAAAGCTTCCTTCCTTTCTTCCAGATCCTGTTTTCTCTGTCGGAAAGCCATTTTAGGTTATGTCGAAGAACTTAAACGTCGTGTTAATAAGTAACGTAATGTATATTTTTTGTATGTTTATACGGAAATAAAATAAAATATTAATCCCCAATTGAATGTTTACAATGAAAAATCGTATTCCTAGTTAACTTTCAATTACTGATGGTTCAGTAATTAGTAACAAACAGTAAACTTTTTGCTAACACCTTCGATAATAACTGACGTTTGACAAATTTGAGATTGCCAAGCTTCCGCCATTTTTTCTTTTTCCGAGATGATTACCAGCGGTGCAAATATTGGAAATTATTTTGCCGAGATTCAGCGTAAAAAATAAGTGTGTATTTGTCATTAAACATTTGGAAGACTGTCGGAGTTCATTCCAAACCTGACTAGGGTCCTACGATGCAAATACGATGATAATGGCCCCAAGTTAGAGAAAACAGCACTACGTTGAAGACGTCAAAGTAGTTCCCGAGCAGAGATGCCAGGTTCGCAGATTAAACTGTATTTCACAGATTTTGAATATGTTGCAAGATTTTTAAAAACGAAACAGTTTTCCGAAATCTTTCACAAACTAAGCCCCTAGGGGCAAACTGAGTTTGCTAGGGAAACAACAGAGACAATAATTTCCGACAAAGCTTTTTTTGCTCACGTCTCATGTCATGACGTTATGGGAAGTGTGCACAGATTCATTTTTTGTTTAATCACAAATTTTTGAGAAAAATAATCCTTGCTCTCTGGTTCCGAAATTGTAGCACGAGTTGTGTTATCTTGTATTGGATTCAACTGTAAAAATGTATCATTTTTGACGCTCGAAAATGTCGGTCTTGAAAAACTTTAATTTAGATTATTTCTTTTAGTTGCGTTCTTTTTAAAAAGAATCAAAGCAAATTTAATACACCTGTATCATTGTTTGATTACCATATTATTACCATAAGAGTTAAAAATGATGCCCAATGAATAATATTTACGTATGGAACTAAAGAGCCATGTGCCGCTTGGTCTAATTTTTTCTAACTCAATAAGGAAGGTGATATAAGTAATACAAAAAACCAGCTTCTGATGACTGGTTTACTCCTTGACACTGAAAAGCTTGAAATTTGCATTGCATTTTCATCTCGTAAGGTATATTTTCCGCACATTGTTTTTTTTATAAAGTTTATTTGTTCAGTTCTTTCAATGCTTTTGTTTTGTGTGATGTTTTTGTTTACTCTGCTTGGAATGGTGAAACGTAATAATGCAGTTATCTTTCGAAAAAGGACGAATGAAAAAAAATCAATTGAAGGCCAAACAACACCTTCCGGGGAAGCGATCTCGATCGCGACTATTTTGTTAGTGTTAGTAAATGCGTTACTGTAAATATGAGTGTTGAATGTGTTTTCTTTTTCAACGAGGTGAGTGTGAGTAAGTTAAGGGGGAACGTGTTTATGTGTGTTTGTGATTTCGTTAGAACTTTATTTCAATATCTTTGTCTGTATTGTAAATGTTCACTGTTTTGCTGTTTTGTTTTCGCAGTTTTCGGAGTTCGGTGTAAGTGTGTGAGCGTGTGTGTGGGTCTCTGTTGTGTTGGTTTTGAAAAGAGAAAATATATTTTACTGATGCAGTCGCTAGCTGCCGCACTAGAGTTTTGTTGATTAAATCAAACTTGAACAATGGGAAAACATTGTCCAACGGCTCAAAACCGAATAGCATTACCGGTTTTGCATACTTTCTGTTGTTACATCAAGCAGAAATGACTAAATCGAATGCACCCTAGAGGAAAAGTGAAAAATTGTGTCTAAGAAAATGACGAACTCATTTTCGGGAAAAGTATTATTCATTTACGATAACAAGTCTCTATTAACGATGAACTTTCGGTTCTCGGCTCGAAGCATAACCAATCAATAATAATAAACGGTCATGGTTGGAATGAAAATGTAGCTGGTGTCGTCTCATTTTCCATTTTCCGCTACAATCACTGCTCCTCAACTATGCGTGTTTTGTTTTGTCGGCTAATTTTTGTCTTTTGTTTTATTAGTTTATATTTGCTCTTCGTAAAAATTTACTGATATTTCGTATAAAGTATGTTCAGTATTTATATGAAAAAAATGTACAATTGCTTGCTGATTCGTAGCTTCCTCTAACTTTTAGAATCGATCGATAAAGGATGAAGTTCCGAAATGATTACCAAGCAGTATTTACATAACATTACACGGCTAAACGAGCTAAAGTAGTTTTTTTTTCTATTTTATGCTAGAATGAGACAGATGCTACCCCTTTTCCTACTGACTGGTGAAATGTTTGCTATCCGTCTGCTATTGTGGCTTCTCTTGGGTGAGAGAGTGTTTACTGTCCTGAAACGAAGAGCATAAAGAGTGTTTAGTTTTCCTGCACGCGTATCGAAAAGCACTCACTGCCTGATCAATTTCGTCCAGCGATTCGAGCTTGGCGATTGGTGCGAAAATATTCCAATTGTGACCCTCCGGGGCATCGTCCATTGGTTGATTAAATGAGGAAAATTTTGAGCACCTGCGAAAGAACACAACAACAAAAAATCAAGTTTCCGGTTCATCACAGAGATGAAGGGAGAATGACAGTACTTGAAAAGGCTTTTCTCGTTGGCGCATTCGGGCTGTGAGACGGACCGCTGCACGTTGGTTCGTTGTTGCGCTTGCTGGTGCTTGGCCATGCTGCCGACCGGATCACCGGTTCCACTGACACCGACACCGACGCACATGTCGAAGGAGAAGTCACTCTCGGACGGTTGATACGATGACATACCGGTCTTGCCGGACTGCTGCAGTTGCTGCTGTTGGTTCTGCAGTTGCTGCTGGTGGAACTGGAACTGCATCTGCTGTTGCTGGTGCAGAATGTCCAGGATTGTTCTGATATCTTTCTTTAAGCTACCTTCTAAGTTGTCTAATCTTATCGTTAAATCAGATAATTGATTTGTTACTGATCTGTAGAGGAAAAATAAAAATTACATTCATTAGGAACCGGAAGGAATCGGTGACTGTCAGACGAACTGTCTATTGAACCTACCCTACATTATCCTGATGGCGCAGGGGATCACCGACAAGCCTCTGATGTTGGTAACTGCCACCCGACGGCGGATGATACGGGTCCTTCTCCTGGCTGTACTTGATGTTCAGATCTACTGTACACGTTGTGCAGAGAGTGTCGGGACGGCCCACGGGCGGTTCCTTGGAACTGCACATGCAGGCCCGATTGCTGATGGCACTTAGAGTGACGGTATCCAGTGCTCCCTTCGGCGACAGGTGATCACTGGGCGGACTGTGCTTGTGCGAGCTTTTGGGGCTTTCGTTAGGAGATGCTGAAAAAGGGAAAACATCGGATGGATTTGTTTGCAAAAACTAGAGCTTAACAGAAGCTAACATGGCAAACAATTGTTTGCAAAATCTGTTATGGAAACATTGAGCATCACGTAAAACTATTTAATGTTTTTTTTTTGTAAACAGTTTTTAGCAGGTGCGCACATTTATCCGTCAAACTTGACGGAGGATGCAAGAAAAAAAAAAGCTAACACGTAATATTTATTAAAAGGGAATATTTTAAAACAAACTTATGATGACAACTGTTCCTTTTTTAATCTTTCACGGTCTTGAATTGAGCTGAAAGAATATAGGTTCTCATGCAACTTTAAAACAAACCGATTACGAGAGATGATGGCACAGGGTAATCTGTTCCAGGGCCTGTTGCAACCTGTTAAGCCCTGGTGGGTAATTTTTCGTATTCCTTAGTTCTTATGAAAATGATATTTATCCTCAAAAGTGAAAGATCGATTTTGTTTCGATATAACCTTGCATGAAACGCGTAAATTCGAAGTTCGAAACGTTTTCGGTATTTTGTTTTAAAACAAAAGTGTGGGTTAAACACGACATAAAACTACTGTGGAGCTGTTCGAACTGTATTTATTTATTTATTTATTTATTTTTTGTGCCAACAGATTAGATTTATCCAAATGATACATATTGCACGGTATCGTAAACTAATTTATCATACTATCTTCTGTAAATATCTATAATTTAACCCTCCATTCATAAGGAAAGTTGGCTGGCGAAAAATTTTGAAAATAAGTTTACGTTTCGTCTTCGACTCATCAGTGCGTCAGCAGATTAGGTTGAACTGCTGACGCAAACCCCGGATCAACATAATTCGCTAGCAGACGTAAAGTTAATGCTATTTGCAAGACACTTTTTTCTTACACAAGAAGTGTAACGTCTAAACTGACGTCTCGAACGAAACAAGTTTCGGCTTACTGGCCGTACAGATTGTGGTAATTTGGATTATGTTGATCCTGGGATTTGCGTCAGCAGTTCAACATAATCTGCTGACGCACTGATGAGTCGAAGACGAAACGTAAACTCAAGTAAAAATGGTTATGTGCACCTAGCATAAATTTGGGGGTAAAAGCAAACTTTTTCCCCTTCAAATTACCACTTGAAAATAAGTTTTTTACAGTGCTGCGGGACAAATGAAAATCGAATACATTTGAACAAACGTTGAATGATCGACACATACTAGCAAATGGTTCATTAAATCCATAGTTTGTTCTAGCACGAGAGATTATGAAGAAAAAGTTTAACCGCAAGTTACGACGATGGATATTGAAGCTTAGCTGTGGAAGAAGATCGACACAATCAATTCGGAATTGGATCAAATCCGCAATAAAAATGGCTTTGGAAGTATCCCGGCGAACTGATAACAAATCAAGGTTGATGAGTCTACAACGATTTTCGTAGCTTGGAAGGTTGGTTGCATCTCTCCATGGCAGACGACGCAAATCAAAACGGTGAACAGCTACTATTCGCAGCATATCGGTTTGATATTATGGTGCCCTAAGTCCTAGCATCCTAAAAGCTTTAGAAATAGTATATTGAATATGATTTTTGAAATTGAGCTTAGAATCTAATAACACTCCTAAATACTTGATTTATGAAACTCGTTCCAAGACCGCTGTCGAAATAGAGTAGTCATACGTGATCGTGTTTCGTTGGCGAATGAATGATATGACGGAACATTTTGAGGCGTTTAGTACCATCCTGTTAACATTGCACCAGTTATAGAAAACATTTAACTGAGTTTGTAAGAAAGCGGAATCTTCAGAATCCTTGATGAGATGGAACAATTTGAAATCATCGGCAAATGATAGCTTCATGCATTTCAGCGAAAAATTCAAGTCGTTGAGGTATAATAAGAATATTAACGGTCCTAGATAGCTTCCTTGTGGAACTCCGGAGTAGACGTAGAATTACTCTAAGTACAGGGTCCGCCATCTAACATTTTTTTTTAACTAGCGGTTATTTTGACATTGGTAACCTTAATGTCACTTCTGATTTGACAGATACTTAGTTTTATCCTTCCGCTGAACGAAAATGGTTGTGTATACGCTTGAGGAAAGTGTGAAAGTAGTGCAGTTTTACTTTGCACATTATGGTAATGTTGCGGATTGTGTGCGAGCAAAAGTCATCTTCTCGGATGAGGCACATTTTCATCTCGGCGGGTATGTTAATAAGCACAATTGTCGCATCTGGGGGACGGAAAACCCGCACGTTATCATGGAGAAGCCGATGCATCCTCAGAGAGTGACGCTTTGGTGCGGATTTTGGTCTGGCGGCATCATTGGGCGCCATGATCAGCGATTGGTTCTTCCCGTTACTTGAAGAGGAAGACTAGGACACCATTTGGCTCCAGCAAGACGGCGCTCCGTACCACACAGCCAACGCGATCTTCTGCGCACAGTCTTCGAAGTCGAAATTCGGATGTCGTTTGGCCGCCTCGGGGCTGTGATTTGACGCCGTTAGACTATTATCTTTGGGGGGCTGTCAAAGATAAGTGCCTTGAAGGACAACATTCGTGCAGCCATAGCTGAAATAAAACTGCATACAATCGAAAATGTACTAAAAAACTGGACCGACCGTATGGCGTACTGCAAGGCCAGCCAAGGCAGCCATTTGAATGAAATTATATTCCACAATTAACCGGAAAGCTGGTACTTTGATCAAAATCACTGCCAATATTTGTTTTGAATATTATGGCAGCAGTCTTTTGTATTCCGTATAATCTTTTTTGTGTCGGCGAATTTCTAAAATTATTTCTTTGAAAATATTGGTTACCCTAACCGTTTAGTTTAACTGGGGTTGATAATGTAGTGTGCTGAACTCGTTCATCTAGTACTCCATGATCGACGCCATCGTACATTTCCTCGAATACTAAGAGCAAATTCAGCAGCTGCAAGATTCATATGGGTGGTCTTTAATGTAAATGAAACTGAAACAAACGTATCCCCAGCAATCCGTTTTAGTTTTATTTATTCGACCAGTTCTACTGTCAAATTTAAAACTGGTATACATTGCCGTTCTATTTTTTCTATATTTGAAACACAGATAAAACGCTGCTGCCAGTTTATTTTGTTATAATTTCTAGATTTAAATTTTAAAACTGACATAAACTATGCATCTAGAACTAGAACACTCCTGAATATGCCATAATATCGTTTTCGTTTATTGATCAGAGCAGCCCGAGAGCTGACCCAGAGTCGCCCATACAATTTTTCGCTCTACACGGAAAATAAAAACTACCTGTTATTTGAGTTCTTTTTACTTAATTTTGAGTTCTTTTGAATCTTTTCTTCCGTTCGCTCCTTCCATTGTTGTCAAAATACAAAGAGCAAAACCACCCAACAGCGAGAGTTTCGTTCAATAAGCCAAAATTAAGCAAACCGTACCAACTTGAAATTGAGTCAATATGACTCAACTGTAGAGTAAATATAACTTACCATTGGGTAGATATAACTAATTTTCAAGTACTTTTTTCCACGTGCCTTACGGAAACTACCTAGAGCCACTTTACCAAAAAATAGGTTATTGAACGGAACCCCCAAATTGGGTGGAATGTACTTAAAATTAGGTTGTTTTGCGGTTCCGTGTAGGGTTGCTTTAGATCGGACTCCAATTGCGTAGTTTCGCTCTGAAAATTTTCTCGGGTCGCACCACGCCATCTATGCGAGTTTGTTTTTTTTTTTTCTTTCTTTATGAGTTGTTCCCGCATACGCATGGCTGCCTAAACGCTGCTAGCTGGAAAAATATGACTGGCAGACATTCTGGTGACCGACTGCCTCATCGCTGCCAGATATAGAACTCAAACGATACAACCGTATCCACCAGGATTTTTCCACATTGAAATCTTTGACATTTTCAGCGAAGGTGAGAAGATGAAACGTTCGGCTTACTTAGATACAGGCGACTTTGTTGTGTCAAATTGGATTTGACAACCGTCACTGAATCAATTTTGGTAGCCGTCTGGTGGCCATGGCTGCCCAGGTAACCAAAACGCTATGCGAGTTGTTTAGAGCGCGTACCACGTGTTCGTTTTACTCGGAGTCAAAGTCGCACACGTGTAACGAAAAAAAAACGATTTTCGATCAAAATGTTTCTCTTGTGAATCGAACGGCGCGCAGAATAAATCAATTTCAAGCATCATTTTCCGGTAGTCCGCTCCTCTATAATTTTTACGTGAATGACATTGACAGCTGTCTAGTAACCCCATGTACACTAAGACAATTGGCAGATGATGGCGTGGTTTCAGTTACTGGACCCAAAGCTATTGATCTGCATAAACCATTGCAAGATACCTTAGATAACTTGTCCGATTGGGCTGTTCATCTTGGTATCGAATTCTCTGCGGAGAAAACAGAGTTAGTCGTCTTTTCAAGAAAGCATGATCCCGCGCAGCTTCAGCTCCATATGATGGGAAGAATGATCCAACAGGTTTTAACTTTTAAATACCTCGGGGTGTGGTTCGATTCCAAATGCACGTGGGGAGGACACATTAGGTTTCTGATAACAAAATGCCAACAAAGAGTAAATTTTCTTCGAACAATAACAGGATCTTGGTGGGGTGCTCATCCGGAAGATCTAATAAAATTGTATCAGACAACGATACTTTCAGTGATGGAATATGGATGCGTTTGCTTTCGTTCCGCTGCAAACTCTCATATTATCAAACTGGAGCGAATTCAGTATCGTTGTTTGCGAATTGCTTTAGGGTGCATGCATTCGACACATACAATGAGTCTTGAAGTTCTGGCGGGAGTTCTTCCATTAAAAGATCGATTTTGGGAGCTTTCATCACGCCTGCTAATAAGATGTGAGGTGCTGAATCCCATGGTAATTAATAATTTCGAACGACTAGTCGAGCTTCGATCTCAAACAAAATTCATGACAGTATATTTTAACCATATGTCACAGGAAATCAACCCTTCAAGATATATTCCTATCCGTGTCAGCCTCCTAAATGTCCCTGACTCAACTTTATTTTTCGATACATCCATGCAGCGCGAAGTGCGTGGAATCCCGGATCATCTACGTTCGACGGAAATCCCAAAAATATTTTCAAGTAAGTTCAGGCATATTGACTCTGAGAATATGTTTTACACGGACGGATCGCGAATTGAAGAAGCGACAGGGTTTGGTATGTTCAACAATAATGTTTCGGCCTCATTTAGGCTTCAAGAACCTGCATCTGTTTATATAGCAGAGCTAGCAGCAGTTCAATATAGTTTGAGTGTAATCGTCACATTAATTCCAAACCATTATTTCCTCTTCACAGATAGTCTGAGTGCAATTGAAGCCATTCGCTCAAACATGACTGGCAAGACTGAACCGTTTTTCCTGGGCAAAATAAAACAGTGCCTGAACGACATATTGAACAATAATTATCTAATCACTATAGTCTGGGTCCCGGCTCATTGCTCCATTCCTGGCAATGAAAGAGCCGATATTTTAGCCAAACGTGGTGCTATTGAGGGTGAAATTTATGAGAGACCAATTGCTTTCAACGAATTCTATAGCTCGTCTCGCCAAAGAACACTTGCCAGCTGGCAAGCTTCTTGGGATAAAGATGATCTGGGTCGGTGGATGCACTCAATTATTCCGAAAATATCGACAAAGGCATGGTTCAGGGGACTGGATGTGAGTAGAGATTTCATTCGTGTGATGTCTAGACTCATGTCCAATCACTACACGTTAGATGCACATCTCCTTCGAATTGGGCTCTCCGAGACTAATCATTGTGCTTGTGGCGAAGGTTATCGAGATATTGATCATGTCGTTTGGACATGCGTGGAGTATCGTGATGTCAGATCTCAACTAATAAATTCTTTGCGTACCCAAGGTAGACTATCCAATATCCCAGTTCGAGACATTCTTGCTTGTCGTGACCTTTCATACATGAAACTTATTTATCATTTCATAAAGAAAACTGGAGTTTCAATTTAATAAAGGCCCCTTTCAAGACTTAGTTCTGATCCCAGCTGCGTCCATGAGTTCAACCAATAGCTAAATTAGAATAAAAATAATGTAATGATACAAACAAACTCGAAACAGTTTATGAAATTATTAACAAAATGTCTGAAAATAACAGCTTATTTTATAATTTATAGAAGTTAATCGTTTGGTTCAAATAATATTTCCGAGTAGATTTCATAATTAATGACGAGTTACCTAAGATGATATTTAAGTAATAAGAGAATATGTTTTAATAAATGCAAAACGTTGTGACTATGTTAGAATTAAATTAGGATAAGAATATTATGTAAAAGTGATGCTACGGCGAAGAAAAACTTATGTAAACTGCCTTAAGAAATAAACGTATTTATGAAAAAAAAAAATCATTTTCCGGTAATTAAAATACTCGAAATAATCGAATACTACGTAAATAGAGATATATAATCCGTAGTGGTGCAAAGGAATATAGATCTAGATTGAATAATAGTTGTTAAGACATCGGAAACAAATCTGAGAGTGGATTAGATCCGGAAATATTATTTGTGTATTATGATGGTAAGAACTAGAGATGGTCGGGTAAGCAATTTTCCAAACCCGACTAGTACTCAATCGAAAATAAAAAATCTTTCCACGTATCCGACTCGAACCCGAAAAAAAACTGAAACCCGAACAAACTGTTTTACCCGAACCCGACTCGGATACTTAAAATGAAAAAATCGTTACTCGTACCCGACCCGAAACCGACAAACAATTTTTTTCTGTACCCGAAACACGACCATCTCCAGTACGAACACAAACAAATATACAGACTAGACAGTGACTAATATTTTTTAGTTCCATCGAGGTCCCCCGTGAACTGGCAACAGTGATGTTGAACTAGTAGCACTGCTGAGTTACCGTTTGCTTACAGTGCGAATGTCAAATTCACAAAATGTTAGATGACTGTTTCAAATTACATGCATGCACCGCACCGTTTCATGTGATTATAGTGTGTTATTCTCGAGTAGATCAGTAGGCGACAAAAAATTGTGATCTTATTGTTTGGATAAATATAAATTCGGCGTCCAAAACCAGTCCAAACACAAATGTGGAAAGAAATAATCTCATTGCGGTTCAAGAAAAAAAAACTAGGAAATCAAAATTCCCTATGTATCTCGACGATTCCGGAACAAGAATTTTATCAATTTAATATTTTTGGTTTTGCTTGCAGAATTTATCGAATCAGGCAGCAAAATAAAATTCTAATGAAAAACGTGCGTAATCTACCTAGCAGTGAGATGATACCTTTTTTTATCAATCAGCATGTGTTTTCTGCATTAATGTTCTTCGTTGTGTTTATTTCATGAAATTATTTTGATGATTAAATTATTAAACTGCAAGACGAATCGAGAATAGAAATTGCATGAAATCTTAAAATTATTCATTTCAATCTAAACGTATGACAATCGATTAAGCATTCCATGAGATGTAGAAGTTTAAGTTTTTGAATATTTTACTCATTATTTATGGTACTTCCAGAAACGATATTCAGATACCAGCATAACTAAAAATAGTTCGTTTGTCCATGAATTAGAATGACGAATAAATTGAAATAGTTTTGAACCCAATTTTGAAGAGTTTTTGGTATCGTCATTCTCTATGACGGTTTAAATTATAAAAACTCATCCACCTGTAATTTTAAAATTAGAAGTCGTAATCCCTGTAATTTTAAAATTAGAATTCGGAAATCGATGTAGCCGAAGTCAATTAAATTCGCTTGATTGATCATTAGATTCGAAATTTTTGAAAATCAGTGTAGCCTTCCGGGATCGGAAATCGAACACCGGTAAAACTGAAATAAGTTTATTTGGTCGCCGACTCTCAAAATCTGTGAACCCGATAAACACGGTAAATTTACGTGAAATTTTTACACTAATCACCCTTTATCTCCTGAACTGGAAGTCGGATCTGATTAAAAAACTAACAGTTTTTATGGGACCTTAAGGGCTGAGGCCAGTGTGTTTCAGAGCGCTTTAGAGGGCTGATTTTCTCAAAAACGGTGACGAACATAAAAAAAACCCAACTGACAATCTCTTAGAAAATTAGTTTAGATTATTCTGTGTAAATTTCAGAATGATTCATTGCCTTTAGCGATCGGGAAAGTCTTTTTTCCGAAGGAATAATTGCATAGCTGAAGACGGCAACTTTCAACTTGTGAATTGAATATCTCGCCTTCAAAGGCATGCATCAAAAATCTATCCTGACAATGACTATATAATTTAATTTAGATGCGATTAGTTCATAAAAACATATATGTTGTCTCGATAAAAATGAAGTAAATGTTATTTTTGTGAAGGTAAGTCGATTTCTATAGCGGCTCCATTGTTTTCTGCTCCAGTTCCCTAGTAACGTAACGAAACATGAGAGAGAAATAAAATCGGCTCACCAAGGTTGCCAAACAAGCGGTAGCTTTATTGGATTTTATGTGATTTAGTCAAAGTTGTAACCGAAAATATCAACACTTTCTTGGGCATCCGGTCACATCGAGAGTCATTTTGTACATTGGTGAGAGAGCATGCGAGCCACGTGGTTTAACACGACCTACTGGCCTCAGCCCTTACAAGTTTGACTACATCACATAAAAAATTCAATAAAGCTACCGCTTGTTTGGCAGCCTTTTTGAGCCGATTTTATTTCTCTCTTATGTTTCGTTACGGTACCAGGAAACTAGAGCAGAAAAAATGGCGACTTACCTTCACAAAAATAACATACACTTCATTTTTATCGCGATAACACCTATGTTTTTATGCATTTTTATCGCATCTAAATAAATTTTCTAACCATTGTCAGGATAGATTTTTGATGCATGCCTTTGAAGGCGAGATATTCAATAAACAAGTTGAAAGTTGCCTTTTTTTAAGTAAATGAATCATTCTGAAATTTTACACAGAATAATCTAAACTAATTTTCTAAGGGATTGTCAATTGGGTTTTTTGATATTCGCCATCGTTTCTTAGAAAATCAGATTTGAAACGTGAAAATAGTCCTCTAAAACACCCTAAAACACACTAGCCTCAGTCCTTAAGGGCTATTTTTGATATTTATTAAAACAAAATTAAAAAAAAAACCCTACTGCTGATGGAAAATAATTTGTTGATTTGTCCTAGGACAGGACCAGACAACTGACTTCTTTTTCCATAAAAATATTTCTCTTTTTTCCGTTTGCTCTCTGTTATAAATAATATATTCCTCGCGATCGCTGTTGCCAGTAGAGATAATTATTCATTCTGAAAAGCTGCTCCCCTTCTAACATGCGATTATTTATCATTTGAAAGCACTTAGACAAATATTATATCGGTAAAAAATTATCGCTCTGAATCAATTTTGATCAGATGCTTGTTTTAAAGAATTTTAATTTTTTAAAACTCTTATTTTTGTGTATAACTTTGCTTCCGCCGTTTTCCGATAGGTGGCTGTACCGGCTGAGGCGGGTAAAAATACATAGACGATAATGCCTTTGAAGTGAGTGTGTACAGTGCCTAACGAATTGTCATCGCCGTTTCAGTGACAGTTGTTCTTGTTTTCGTATTATTCACGCTCGAAAATGTCTGTTTATATGCGAAATTCTCGCCATTTGCGGGAAGATTTACTTTGCTGTTACAATTCGAAAAAAAAATGCAGCTGAAGCGCATCGAAAGCTCTCAGAAACTTACGGTGATGCTGCTCTGAGTGAAAGAACGTGTCGGAAGTGGTTTCAACGTTTTGAAAATGGTGATTTCGATGTCGAAGACAAACACGGTGGTGGAAGAGAAAAAACCTCCAAAGATGAACAACTAGAAGCATTGCTTGATGAAGATTCGTGCCAAACCCACGAAGAGCTTGCCGAATCGTTGGGAGTGAGTCAGCAAGCCATTTCAAAACGTCTCAAGGCCCTGGGCATGATTCAGAAAGAAGGAAACTGGGTGCCGTACGAGTTGAAACCGAGGAACATCGAGCGCCGTCTATTTGTATGTGAGCAACTGAGCAGCAGGTTATGATTTGTATTTTGTGGGATCAGCTCGGTGTGATTTACTACGAGCTCTTAAAACCGGGTGAAACCATCACAAGAGATCGTTACCGAACGCAACTGATGCGCCTTAGTTGCGCGCTAAAAGAAAAGCGGCCACAATATCAAGAGCTACAGGACTAAGTCATCCTCCAACACGACAATGTTCGGCCTCACGTCGCAAAAGTGGTCGAAAACTACCTGTAACTGCTGAAATGAGAAGTCTTGCCCCACCCGCCGTATTCCCCAGATGTCGCCCCTTCTGACTTCCACCTATTCCGTTCGATGGCACACGGCCTGGCAGATCAAAATTTTCAATCCTTCGAATAGTTGAAAAATGGATTGCTCTAAAGAGGACTCCTTTTTTCGAGCCGGGACCCAAAAATTTGCTTAAAAGATGGGAGAAAGTTGTCGCTAGCGACGGACAATACTTTGAATAATACATCTGTAAGCACTTTTTCGCAATAAAGCTTTTAATTTTGGAAAAAAACGATAAAGTATCCAACATATTCAATTTGAGAAAAATACTAACTAACAGAAGTATTCAAAGATTTGGTTCTCAAGTACAACCAACATAATCAATATTGTCGTCTATATCACACTTCTTGATTTCAGGCTTTCTCTTTGGCTCTGCAGTAATATTAATTTCAACAACTTGTACTTGCTTATGTCAATTTCAACCAATCACGAGCTGGTTTGAAACTGGGTCTCGAAGTGGATTAACAATTGTCCTGTTCTGTCCTAGATATCAGTTTTAAATTTGAAAGAAGAACTGTTCGAATAAATAAAACTAGAACGATTTGCTGGGAATACGTTTGTTCCAGTTTCAGTTCTATTATAGTTCTCCAATATAAAAATACCAGCTGCTGAATTTGCTCTGAGGTTTTTCACGAACATGACATAACCCCTCAAAATGATCAAGATGAACATCGTTTGACAGCTATCAGTGGTTTATGGTTATGTTCATTCTTGAATTTCATCCAAATCTGGTCTCTACTCAGTATTGTTTAGCAAATCATCATGAATAGGTTAATTTTAGAACAACGCTTCCAAATCAGTGATAAATTAGAACTGTTTATAGCGCAAAATTCTTTTCAGTGATGATGATGATGTCCGAAATTATATTAAAATGTTAAATGACAAGAAACTATCTACCAAATAAAAAAAATTAAAACTTCCATACTCTGTTGGCGCAGTTTAACTTGACACTCGCAATGAGATGTGTTTTTTTTCTCAAATTAAGATGACAAAAGCGTGAGTTAAATATCATGCATTATATTATTAGTATAAAAACATGTCTTCATAAACGAAATTCTCCATTTATTGTACAATGAGGGAAGTGAATCAAATTCGTCAGATTAATAATAATGAAAAATGCTTGTTCTTGTTTCTGACAGAGACTTCTCTGTGAATCAATAATAATGATTTTCTACAAAGCGACGCAAATTCGTGCTCAAAGCAATTTAATAATGAATGCTTTTTAGGTACGACGCAGATTAAATGCCAACAAAAAATAATTGAACATGGTAAAAGTTTCTTTTTTAATGATAATTCTGAACTCATAAATCACGCACACACACGCAATCAATTTACAGGCAACTTCCGAAGAATTAACAGAATTAACAACTCTGCAAAGCATCATAATTCTTAGTTATCTCATTGCGGTCATCGATTCCATTTTGCAATTTGCGCAAATCAGCAAATTATAATAGTTTCATCCGGTCACAACAGGAAATAAAAACGGCTGCTAACAAGGACACATCGAAATGCAACAATTATGCAATTTATGACACACAACATCGAAGTAGGCGTTAGAACGTTAGACTGATCACGTAGGAGGCGACTAGCTTACCACAAGTACTGGTTAGTGGTTGATGTTTGTTCGATCTAAGATCGGGTATGCTTCGCTTTATATGAGACATCATTCCTATAAATTTGACATTTAAGAAAAAAAAAATGAAGATTTGAAAGATGAAGATATGCCTTGAAAGTGCACTATAGGTAGGTGAATCTTATCAATTCAACGCGCAGAGTGCTTGCGTGGAGTTCGGAAGCTCGAACTAATAAGATTACGACCGACGGTTGTCGACTTACCTGATATAGAAAACTTTCGATCGTCATCGAAGTTAGTGCTCAATTGTCCCGAACTTCTATCATTTGGAATATCACATTTCGTCTGACTCTGTCTCTGATGATGCACCGTGCTTCTGTGTTTGTGTGTGTGGAAAATAAACAAAACATGTGTTAGTAAAACTGCTTCTACCCAAAATTGCTTCAAAAACTCACATCCTTCTAACGTAGGACCGCGAGTCGCTGTCCCTATCCTGTGACCCGATTCGCATATGTCGATGCCTTAACTCTATTCCCGCTTGCTCCTCCTGGTGATGATAATGATGGATAGCAAGATAGAGAAGGAATAGATAGGAAAACCAGACCGAGAGGAAAAATAAATGCGTTCAGCAGAATTCGCAACGACTGCTTGGATGCAGTTCTATGTGCGTCTATAGCAAATAAAGAAGGGAGGTAAAACAGATTTAAAGTTGGCAGAAACCAAAATGTGTTCTGGAAAACTATCATCCCAAACAAAGGAGCTACTTTTCCTTCCTGGTGTGGAACATAAACTGGCCGTGCAACGAAAACGGAGCAAAATTGTTCAAGCCATGATAAAGTGCTGTCATTCCATTTTAGATAACTAATGTCACTACACGCCTCTCATTTTGCTATCGTTCTGCAGCATTCGAATCTTGATCAATACGGTAAATGAACGTGAATATTTTAAGGCTATCTATTGAAAATTGTTGCTTGACTAATTTCTAAATCTAAACATTCGTCTGCAAATTTTATTTTTATTCTAACAGTTGATAACCAAATCAAAGTTTTAAAGAATGATAAATCTAGCAAAGGTAAAGGCTAAAACTATAGCTATTAAATCGTGCAACTTGATATAAAAATTGGTACAAAAATAAATCAAGCATAAATTTAATGGAATCACTACTACTACGGGTTAAATAGTGTATGAAAAGTTTTGGAATGTAGACTCACATCTCTCATATTATACGTAATTTCCAAACTATTTACAAAACTATCATAAAACTCCGGAAATAAATCTAACACGTCTAATAAGTCATCTCTATGAATCTTATGTAGATCACAATAAGTTAATGCTTTAACATTACTATTCGATTTTCCCAGCGTCGCATGCGTGCAGGGATTTTCGCCGAATATATCATCTTTCCCTGCAATAAACAAAAAAGAAAATATATGTAATTATTGAAACATTAGATATTAGGTGAGTTGGTTTTTTTTTTCAGTAATCTCATATTCAAGCGAAGTTCCGGAGGGTTCGATTAATGCGATTCAGTTCAAAACGTCAAGCCTAATGAGCGTTCCACCAAGCAATGCGTTGTGACGATAATTCTGCTGATTAACAAATTAGAGTTTCGTAGAATACAGGTAATTTGAAGTTAGTTTCATTGCAACTTAGTTTGAGTATCTCAACAGCATTCAGCCACCATTAGAATGATGAAGGACAAAGTGGAACTCAAATGTTGATACTTAACCTGCTTCACGGAAGCACGCCTACTCATCGGATTCTTCCATAGCGACACGGAATTGGTGATCTGGATAGGTATGACATATAGGATTTGCTAAGAGCCAAACCGGGGTAGTTTCTTAAAAAATTCGAGCGTTGTGAAAGGTTAATTATGTCGATTCTATGCTTAGTTTATTCTAGTACCAACTTAACTTTAGAAAGCTACAACAAGCTTCCGTTATTTGGTTGCGGTTTACTATAACCTTGAACAACCTTTACGATCATTCGATTTGATGTTTAGTCTTTCGTTTACACTGGTTCATGTTTTGATTTAACTTAACCAGTTGAGCTATGACCGTTTGAAATTAGCTTGAAGTTCAAATGAAAACCTCACGGAGCGTTTACATTGGTGTTTTGTTGGGAGTGAATACGACAAAGACTTGGTAATGAACTTTTGCGTGAGCAAAATATCTAAACATAGTTAGCAAGAAAAAAATAGAGCATATTGTAAGCTACAACATTACTTAACAACAGCAAATGTAGAAGTTGCTACTCGATAACACATGGACTGAAAAGTCCCGGGCCTAACACATAGATGGCGCTTGGCGTCACCTTTTCTTCAGTTAATACTAACCTCTAAAAGACTGCTGTTAAAATTCCATCATATTCTATTCATTAGATTGTAAGTTAGTGTGCTCAAAGTGATGCTACTTTTGTTATTTTCAGAGCAATGGATCAAAAACAATTTCTTGTTTTAATTTTACACTGCTTCTGGATGGGAAAAAAATACCGTTCAAGCGAAGCAATAGCTTGAAAAGTGTTATGGAGACTCCGCTACATTAGAAACAACAATAAAACGTTGGTTTGCTGACTTCAAACGTGGTCGTAGAGACACCGATGATGCAGAACGCAGTGGACGTCGAAATGAGGCGATAACACCAGAAAACTTTTAAAAAATCTACAAAATCGTTTTGAATGATCGAAAAGTGAAGTTGCGTGAGTTAGCTGACATCGTAAAGATATCGTAAAGAACGTGTTGGCTTTATATTGCTTGAGCACTTGACTATGAGGAAGCTTTGTTCAAAGTGGGTGCCGAGTTTGCTCACTGTCGACCAAAAACGAGAACGTGTTGATGATTCTGAGCAGTGTTCGGCCATGTTTAAACGTTACAAACCGGAATTTTTGCGTCGATATATGACAATGGATGAAACATGGATTTATCACTTCACTCCGGTATCAAAACCTGAGTGGAACCTCGTCCAAAGCACAAAAATTGGCTGGAAAGGCCCCAGTATTTTAGGACGTGCGTGGTGTAATATTTAGTGACAATCTTAAGAAAGGAAATGTCATCAACAGTGAATATTATATAGCGTTATTGGTGCGCTTGTAGGCTACAATTACGACCGAAACGACTGCATATGGCAAAGAACAAAATTTTGTTTCATCAAGACAACGCACCGTGTCACAAGTTAATCAAAACAATGACAAAACTACATGAATTGAGATTCAAATGGTTCCCACATCCACCGTATTCACCAGATTTGGCTCCCAGCGACTACTGACTGTTCGCAGACCAGAGAAAAAAATGATCGCCTGTAATCGCACGAATGAAGAGGTTATCGCTAAAACTAAGGGCCTATTTTGAGGCAAAAGATCAAATAAACAATTTCAAAATGCCTTCATAATTCTACAGGAATTTCAACAATCGGTTGAGAAATGCTGGAGTTGTAACAAAGTAAAGGTTAAAAGAAAGTTTTGACGTAATTTAGGGCCCAGTTTTACCAAAAAAATCAATATTTCATAAATTACCATACTAACGGGGAAAAACAGATTGGAAAAATGACATGTGAATGCAACGGTTTTCTGTAATGAAAAGCGCGAAAATGTTACCGTAGAAACGGGACTCAAACCCGTAACTAGCTCTCAACCGGGGAAATTGTTTTGCCTATTAAACTACTCCTGCATATGAAAACACATGAAGAGAAATCGTCTAGTAGATTTTTTTAAATTTTTTCATCGGGTTCGAGTTTTTGTAAGAGACATAACTGGATGACGTGAATACGAATAAAACTGTTATGCTTTTCCACACATCCGAATATCGATAATCGTACGTACTAGTTGATTGATTGTGAGGGTTTTGCTGAATTTAAATACGTCACTTGCATAATCGTAACGGTACAATTACAAGGCGAAACACACGAAAGCAAAAAATTACTGGGTTGTGCTCAAATTGATTCATAAATTGAAAAATCCAGAACAAATCGTTTTAAGCCATTTAGGATTTTTAAATTTACGTTGGAAATTAACATGACATTAATTTCAAACCATTGTCAAAGTATGTAGTATGCTGATTGCATTCCACAATTGAAAATATTTCGTATATCTATGTGTCGGTTTCGCACGATATGTTTTGTGCGACGGTTCGTTCAATTCATGTGGTTGAAATTTTGGGCGCCTTTTTTGGCACTGAATTTCAGCTTAATGCTCGTTCATACCAAACATTTTAGAAAACTGAAATTTTGAGTGAAAACTGAAACTGAAAATTTTGTCATAAATTACTGACTAAATTTTCGATGGTATGGGGAAAAATTATATTGCTGCCTTAAATACAACAAAAGATATTCCCGATTGAGTTCTAGCCATTCTTGTGAAGGGTAAATTTCGAAAAGGCGCCCCATAGTAAAGTAGGTCATAGTCACGACAAAATAATCTCGGGCTCGGGTGAGGGACTGGGAATGCTCTTAAAGTTGAAGCCTTTACAAACGAAACACGTTACGCTATCGGAGAGACGTCGGCTTGATAATCGCCCTTATTCTGAATAACGACGTAATGATTTTTCGATCGAATGTGAATGTGAACGTGCTAGAGTTATTAGGAATACAAATGAAATACGATCGTAAAATCGATACGACGTTATTCAGAATAAGGGCGAGTGCCTTGTAATGTTTGGTATAGCTTTACCTTTTTGCGCAAACGATACATAATGTAAGCGTAAAGCCTTTTCAGGATAACGCGTCTGATGTAAATGATGCAGAAGTGTTTGATTGCAGCGCTACGATCGGACCGATATCGTGCTCCATCGGTCCCGATAATCGAGCTATCACACTATCAAATATAAATAATGAGAAGATAGTGTTTTAGCCGTTCCGCTCTTAAATTGAGATTCCAGTATGGACACGACCACGTCAACACATCAATCCATTTTTAAACATTAGAGATTGAAGTCTATCCATCAACAAATCACCGAGATAAAAATGCTTCAAATTAAGTCCGAAAAATCCATCGACGATACTTCTAAATTGGCCTACTAGTTAGCTGAAAATCAAAATCAACAGCTAATTGGTATTCAATATACTCAAGCGAACATGGCGGTGGGTAGCAGACGGGAAATGGCATCTACGCACCGCAATCACTGCAAAAGCGACCATCCAGCGAGCCAATGGATGTAACTTTTAGTTTTTAGTCTAAGTATGTGTCGACGCGACTAATTTTGTATTTTTTTATTGATACCTGGCCCCGAATCGTGAAGAGCAAGGTATTTTTAAATGTCAAATAGTTTTCGGTAATCCTTGTTCGTTCTGCGATACCATTTAACAATTAGACTACGTTCATGAGTCAGGTCCAGAACTGATCATGATAGCCCAAGCTCAAGCTCATCCAAAGTTCGTGTCACTCATGGTTGAGTCTGAGGAGTAGTCGTCTTTCCGGCAAGTAGGTGAAGCATCAACATTTCCTTTAATTGCATATCTTCCACGGTTTCCAGTAACCGATGAATATTTCAATATTTCATACATCTCAATATTTGAATGAAAGAAACTATCAAAATGCTGTGCTCATTTCCGGTTTTCAGAAGGGCCAAATTGTGGAATTCTCTACTGTTTGGGACATTTTGGGTGCAGCCAAATGCTGGATTTATTTGCGCTCGTTTGGTGCGAATTTCGTATTGCGAAAAATGCACAATGCTTATCAAACTATTCTAGATTTGCACTAAATAGATGATTTCTACCTCCAATTCACAAAGAAATAGTGTAAATAGTTTCTTAGATAACATTTAGAGCCATTAGAATGATTGATTTTGTATAACGTTCCTCATCGTTGTTCACTTTTCGTTTTCTTTTTCTCCGATACAAACGACCAGCAGCGGGATGATTCAATCGCCTTTGCTTGGAGCGAAATTCACACTGCGGACGTCCTACAGCAGACATGCTCACAGAAGAACTAGTTGTTGTTTTTCTGCGTTTAGGCTTGAGGAACGGAGCCTCATATTCGTCATTGACTGAAGCACCAGTTGAAAATCTTTGTTTAGGGAAGCCAAAGGCAACAATCTTACATCTTCGTTTGGAGATGCGGCATGTTGTCGAAAAACTCTTTATTTTTTTACGGAAAACTATATTTTGATTTGTTCAATTTGTATAGTATAATCTAATACATATGCATTTGTTTCTAACAAACACTACTACTACTAAGTTACAGATAAACAAATAAACAAAATCAGATTTAACATGTGCTTGAGCATGAATTATTGAAGAAATAGAATGTTTAGAATTCAAGTGCACACGAGACTATGAGAAACTGTTTGCTCTGAACATATAAATTCGGCAGAATCAGTAGATGCATCGTCGACTGCATCTCATGAGTGTTAGTCGTCCCATGCTGTAATGAAAATCGTCAAAGTTATCAGCTGGTAGCTGCATGAAATAATTCTGAAAGATTCTCTTTAGGTGTAAAATTATACATTAACCTGTTTTGCATTTTTGTTACTATTTTCCCTGTACAAGAGTGGGTAGAACTCAATCAGGAATATCTCTTGTCATATTTAATTTTTTCTACATATCATCGGAAATGTGTTCAGCAATTTATTATCCAGTTTTCAGTAGTATGAGATAAACACAAATAATTCAAACTCTCCAAAATGTTTGGTATGGACAAGCATTAAGGTGAAATTCAGTGCCAAAATAAGACGTGCAAAATTTCAACCGCATGAATGGACCGAATCACCGCACAAAGCGTATCGTGCAAAACCGACACATTGAAATATGGTATATTTTCAATGGTTGAGTGCAGTGGGCTTACGGCATGTTTTATTCGCTTCTAAAACAGTTACTAACTGTTGATGGTTATAATCCATGAGTATTTTCAATTGACGAAAATAAGGGAGACACATTTGTGCATGTTGTTTAAGTCGGTCAATTTAGTCATTCAATTTATAATCAAAACGTTCGTATAATTGATTTTCTCGTCTATTGCGAATTTGTTCATTCTTGGAGACTGAATAATATTAAAAACAATCTTTATATGGAGTTACAACTGGTTTGTTTTTTATTCACTACAAATATCTAGTTTGTGAAGTGCATATCATATCAGTATATAAGTGAATAAAATTTTACCATTTCTCGTAAGTTTTTGAAGCAATTATAGAAACTTTTTGTCCACGTTTTGTGAGTGGATTTTAATAATTTATATTCTACAATTTTCAAATTCAGTTTGTGAATATTCTTTCAAATCGCTATACAATTTGTATTTCCTAGACGGGTATAACTAGTAAGTTATTTAAATTAATTTCATATTAATTCCTAACATAGATTTAGAAATGGAGTTTTCAATTTATGAATGAATTATGCACAATTATGCAAGTGACGCATTGAAAGTTTGCAAGAATTCACATATTCAATCAGCTAGCACGTGCGATTATCGATATTCAAATGTGCGGAAAATGCATGCCAGTTTTATTTATCTACATGACCCTCCTGCCAACATTCGCAAGGTCCTATCGTACTATACGCTATTATCGCTTGTTGGCGCCGAATTATGTGAAAGACACAACTACACTGTTTGGTGGGTCAGAAATTTGAAGAAAGTTCAAAACAAACATTCTTTCTTGGCCGAAGCTTTTACATTTGTAGGTAGTAACACGGTAATGAAACCAAGTGAGCCATGAAGTCGAGAACCGCATGTGTTTGTAAATTTTCACTTACCTAATATCGCCATGACTACGTCGTCCTTCAAAATCTCTATAGAGCCTCGCGCTATAAAGTATAGGTACGTGAGGACATCTCCTTTGTGCACCAAAGTGTCACCGGGCGGAGCGTGGGTTGTTTTAAACTTTAACGAAAGTGCTCTACAAATAATAGAAAAAAAAAAAGATAATGAATATGGCGCTACTCGGGGTGCGGTTTTTAAGGGGGCTGTAGCACGGATCAGGCTTACCTCAGACAGCCAGGACTGGCGGCCTCGAAGGCGGAGCAGTTGTTGAGCAGGTTCCGATTCAAGTGCAAACAGATGTCGGCCTGTAGACACTCGGGGAACCCCTTCAGTACCGAGTTCATATCGATACCGTTCGTGTAGGTCCAGGCGTGCTGAAAGTACTCCTCCAATCGTTGCCGCAGAGGGTTCGGTATCTATGGTTGGCGTTGGTGCGTTTGTGTGTTTGTGTGAAAGGAAAAAAAACACGAAACAAACTGGTTTGAGAGGGGTCAGGAAAGTTTTCACAATCAACAACTCATCCAAGCAACCATGAAAAGTTCGAAACTGACGTTTGTTGGGTGTCACGAAAAACCAGCCTTCTGACACCGGTTTGCCATCTGACACCATTTGAAAGTATACCGATTACGTTGAGCCCCTCGCGTTTCGAGCCCCAAACACTGCGATGTTTTGATACTCATCGCTACTCTCAAATTGTGAAAATTATCTTCACTTAATGTCCCAAAACACTGTCTGCTGTATTTTAGGTAAACCGACAAGTTATTGTGAGAGAGTCGACTCAAAATTCACTAATTTTCGTGCACTAAACAAGGTAAACGCGTTAAACAAATGCATTACTGTTTGTTTGTTTTCGTTCCAATCAGCTGATTTTGAAATTCCGATTTTGATCTCATCAAGATGGCGTCGTGACAGGAGGCCGCGAAAAACGAAAGCCAATCCACTGCCGCACCGCTTCAGCAGACCGAGCTCGAGAACGACGATTGGCTTGCGTCCTTTTGAGCCCTTGGAACACGGACGCGTACGTATTCGGATTGAGGTTAGTAGTAGTGGTAGTGGAAAAAAAAGGTACCTGATGAAATCGAATGAACTCGCGAACACGCAACATTTGCGTGTGATATCGTGCCGTGCCGGAGTACAGCCGCTGAATGATGGCCGAAACGTTTCCGAAGATACTGGCATACATGAGGGCTGATGTGGGGCGTTTTCGGTGATTTTCAGTAGAGCGGAATAAAAACAAAACATGAAAAAAGAAAAATTGGGTTATTAATAACATTGTAATGTTGTTTCGTCTCGTTGTAGCGGTGAATCGAATTGTTTTTTTTTTACTTTTCAGTTCACTTAGGGCATATTCAGGAGTGTTCTAGTTCTAGATGCATAATTTATGTCAGTTTTAAAATTTAAATCTAGAAATTATAACAAAATAAACTGGCAGCCTCAGCAGCGTTTTATCTGTGTTTCAAATATAGAAAAAATAGAACGGCAGTGTATACCAGTTTTAAATTTGACAGTAAAACTGGTCGAATAAATAAAACTAAAACGGATTGCTGGTGATACGTTTGTTTCAGTTTCATTTACATTATAGACCACCCATATGAATCTTGCAGCTGCTGAATTTGCTCTTATTTCCGTCGGTGGTTTTTAAGAAATTATACCCGAGTTGATCTACATATCGAAGTAAAAATTCAATCCACTTATGCTGCTTTCAAATGTTCTATTAACGTCAGAAATGGGGAACTATTTTCATCCCTCGTTGACCCGACCATGGAGTGAAAAGATGTTTTTTTCAGTTGGATTCCAGTCCTCTTCCCCCGGGGGAAATTCTAACAAATGGAATGCATACATCATCGGACCGAAACGTAGATGCGAGTTTTAATGAAGATCGATACTCTTCAGCTAGCAGATGCTTTGATGGATTTGGAATCGTCGGAGGAAAAACTATCGTGTTTTGAAAGACCGTTGACCTATGTATTGAACAACCTATTCTCAGATAACATAGTTCTCTGTTATTACAGGGAATTGTTTAGTCATTTTTTTTCTTTAACTGCAACTCAGATCTAAGAAGAAGGCCATCCATGAGAAAACGAAATCAGTTCCACTATTACAAGTACCGGAATCCGGGAATCGGTATAATCCAACTTTGCTTGTTTTAATTCAAATTTAAAAGATTTTATATGATTTATACACGACTGATAAGTGACCTGGAAAATTGGGAAAACCGGGAGAAAGTCGGAAAAAATCCCGTCGGAATTTCAGTGCAAAACCGGAAAAATATGAGTTTAGTTAAGCTTGCTTCATTTAGAATTGGAACAAACTTTTGTTAATATTGTGGCGCTCCTGGTGGACGGATTTAGAAGTTCTTGGCACCCACGTGTCGGGAATTTTGTCAGCTTTACGTATGGTTTTTGACATTCCGCAAATCGACTGTACTTAGTAAACAATCAACATGGAAAAAATTGTGCACAGTTATTTGGAAAATCCATTGTGGTCTGCATCTAGTCTAGCTAAAGAGCTGAAATTGCCCAGAAATACCGTATGGCGCGTTATCAAACGGTATAAGGAAACATTGACGACGATTCGGAAGCCTCAAGCCAATCATCGGAGTGGAACTGTTGACCACAAATGCGTGGTAAGATTTTGAGAACGATTAAGATGGATCCTAATCTGTCGGACCGTGATTTGGCCAGAAAATTCGGCGCTGCCCATAGTACCGTGAGGAGAACTCGACTCCGGGAAGGAATCTAGTCGTATCTAGCTAGCAAACAGCCAAATCGGACCATAAAACAGAATAGTGTGGTCAAAATTCGTGCTCGGAAACTATATGATCAGATGCTGACCAAGTTCGACGGGTGTCTTCTAATGGACGATGAAACCTATGTCAAGGAAGACTTCGGGCAAATCTCAGGTCAAAAATTTTACTTGGCAACGGCTCGGGGGGATGTTCCAGCTAAATTTAAATTTGTTTTTGCCGACAAATTTGAAAAAAAAAATAATTTGGCAGGGTATTTGCAGCTGTGCAAAAAACGAAAATTTTCTTCACAAATAAGACAATCGCCCTTATTCTGAATAACGTCGTATCGATTTTACGATCGTATTTCATTTGTATTCCTAATAACGTTAGCAAAATCAAAGGTAGCTATGATTCGATCGAACCACATTCGATCTAAAAATCAATACGTCGTTATTCAGAATAAGGGCGAATGACATCGGAACTATACAAAAAAGAGTGTCTCCAAAAACGAATTTTGCCGTTCATTCGATCCCACGACCATCCCGTAATATTTTGGCCAGATTTGGCAAGCTGTCATTACAGCGAAGTCGTTCAAGAATGGTACGCAGAGAAAGGGGTCCAGTTTGTTCCGAAAAACCTTAACCCACCCAACTGCCCCCAGGTTCCGTTCTATTGAGAAATACTGGGCAATCGTGAAGAGGAGACTTAAGGCAAAGGGAAAGGCGGTCAAAGACATCAATCAGATGACGATCCGGTGGAATAAGATAGCTAAAACGATGAACGAAGAAGGTGTGCGCCGCCTAATGAGCCGAGTTACAGGAAAAATTCGAGAATTCCTTCGAAACCGTAACGAATAATTTTATCCGCATTTTTTCTTAAAAGTATTTAAACATTTGTATACAAAAAGATCTTGAATTCAATAATAAATAACTGAAAACAGGCAATTGTCTTTGTTCCAATTCTATCTGAAGCAAGCTTCAAAAGTGTTACAGGTTCTATGTTGAACAATCAATTGGTAACACCCCACGTCCAACGATTTTGTAAGGATTTTATCCACCGTTTTCAGGAAATATTTAACTACATCTAAAAGCAATCAGGTAATGATTTAAACAATCTGTATTGAAATCAGCCGAATTTCTCAAAACAATTTCAGACTTCAGTGTGCATTCGGTATGAGATTCTAGACGGTGGTAGAATATAGAACTAATTGAATTAAACATTGCTTTATTTGAAATTCCAAATGTTATTGGTAGATGATCTGAATCAATGTCGAATGTTACATTAATCTGCTAGATACAGATTTATTGTGGAAGTATTTGTTATAGAAGATAAACTAGTTGGGCTATTTGGAAATAAAACTGGTTAGAAATCAGACTGGAGAGTTCATTATAATGAATTCGTACTTTCTGATCATTTTTCTGGTTATTGCACGAGATTATTGCTAAGCATTTAGTACCTCGTTAAAAAAAAGATCGATATATTGTGCGTTTTAGAAAATTTCATTTGATTAATTTGCGTTCTAACGTCTCCCGAGCCCTTTTGAGTTTTTTTTACATCGCATCAGAAAAATCTGTACTGAATGCGTGATAATTGTGTCGCTTTGTTTAATAAGTCGGATCGCTTGATGACAAGTCATCTTTAGTGTCACTCACTGAGGCGATCAACAATTTGTAAAGCTAAAAAAACTCGCCGTGCAGCCAAACGGGCTTATGGACCGGACTTGACACGGTAGGCATCAGAATGCCTGTCGGGATCGAAACAATCGGGAGAGAATGTTGTTTGTGTTTGTGTTATCTGCGAAAGACCGGTGAGCAAATTCTGGCTTTATTTGTTCCGCATAGAACTTGATGTGACTAAGATGACTAATATGACCCCGAGATGGTTATGTTGCTTGCTAGAGGAACCGATGTTAGCAACATGACCTTGCATCTTCTTCAAAGATTGGATTCAGCTTTAAAAAATATCGCTTTGGACCCATCAACCTAGAATATATCGCTCCATCTGGGATTCCACAAGGCAGCCATCTTGGACTTCTGATCTTTCCCCTGAGCCAGAGGTGGAAATAAGCCCATTTTGCGCACGGAAATGTGAATCAAGATTTTCGATTGTGAATCATAAAACCGAACACAGTGAATTAAAAAAGTGTGTAACAAAACTAAAATTGCGATTATTTTTTAAATTGTAGGAACTCTATATTACACAGAGTAGCAGCAGATCTTTAGCATACGCACTCTTAATTACGCTGAGAACAAGTTTGCCTCATTCTCAGAAGACAACCATGCGCGGGTGAAGAGCTTTAACTGCTCTCACAAAAACTCGTTCGCGCATTTATGTACCGCGTAATGAATGTACGACGCTTGGTACGTTCTCAGCGCATTTAGCAAAGTACGAGGTTCGAGTGCTCCAGTCGCATAAGAATAGGCGTCGCAACATGTGCTAATTAACTCTGCTATAAGTCCCCGATCACAATATAACATAAACTGCTACGCACTGATGAGTCTAAGACGAAACGTAAAATCAAGTGACAATATAACATTTATAAAATTTTATAAGAATAATTAAGCCCTACATTTTTTGGCAGTTGTGTTTTCCGAGACTTGTTTAATTACTTTCTCCGGCGTACGGCACAATTGTTGATAATTAGGTTTTCAAAAGCGGGGAAAAGTATCTGTAACTATTCAATCATTCTAAAGCTTTTTTATCTACTTCTTGAAAATCCTGGTGCGATCTTGTTCCACACCACCTTCAAGTTTATTTAAAATTGTTTGCGTGGTCGTACATAAAAACCATTCAAATATAATGTAGAATGAAATATAGTAATCACGTTAGTAATTTTAATTATATTGAACTACTTTTTAAACCTGATCATATCGATAATTGGAGTAATTTTTTAATGAATTTCGATTCCGAAAAATATTTTAATAGACATATTTTATCGAACTTAATTTTTCAAGATAAAAATATCTACACAAATGAACAGATTCAAATGAAAGGTTCGTCATCAATATCCAGTATTCATAAATCTTTAAAATCTCAAACAACTTGTAGGTTAAATAGTGGGTTCCAAGCAAATACGTTTAATTATTACAACCAACGACTTTGAACCTGTTAGATAAAATATATAACATTCAATACGTGGAATGAATCCCGTAGCCGAGGGAAACACGTAGAAAGTTTCCATGCAAAATCAACACATTTGCTCTGAAACTACCGGCTAAGATTTTATCTGGTTATCACATTTAAAGTTGTTTGCTCGGTTCTTGCATTAAAAATATCTTTATACGTTTGCTGCTCAGGAAAGTTCAAGTCCGGTTTTGGCACACAAAATATTAATTCGATTCGGTTATTCAAAACTAATTAGAGGGGGTTTCAACGATAAGTTTCACTTATTAGCCGTTCATATAAGGCTCAATCACTTTTGGAAATCTGCTATGTTTCAAACAGTATCACCCAACAGCGAATTTTTGATAAAAAAACTTTGGAAATTGATGTTTCATTTATATCTATTAATGTTAACTTGAATATGTGTATTAGGCCACAGAAAACTTTTTTGTTGTTGTCGCTCATTTGAATCACGATGTAAAAATCTAAACTTATTGTGGTCTATCACTCCTAAATGCAACTGGTATCGATTGATTCCCACGAACTTATTTCCAAAACATAGCTATTATGAATTGATTCTGCGATTCCCGAATTATGTGCCTTTTAACTTTATGGTTATTAACCTCTCTGGATCAGAAAACTCTACCAAAGAAAATGAAAACTGGCGGATAAATGAACACAAAAAGGTTATAAATCTTCAAAACTGGCCTCGCACATACATTTCAAGTTACTTTTTATGTCGAATATATGAACAGAATCAGGAATATATTCAAAAAAATATGGCAAATTTAATTTTTATGCTCATTTGATAGAACGCTTCTACGAATATTCTTGGCATATTTGCATCTAATAAAAAAGCTCTACTAATATGTAAAATATCATGCAGTTGAATTTTTAAACTTTACAGCCAGTGAAACTGTCAACTTCGCAGATACCCTTGAATCCGGGCTGGAAAAATCAAGATAAAAAAATCATGAAATCATAATCATTAGCGAAGATGATCGCCTGTGATCTTTCCCAATAAAGATCACCACTGATTTAATCATTTTCAGAACAGTTGATCAGTGATCTTTGAATCAGTCAATTTGCAACATTCAGAAATGCTCTTTTAACAGTCCTTATCACCAGAGTGGGGAAAAACACCGGTTTCGTTACGGCACGGTTTATGAAGTTTTAACTTATGTTCTCGTTTGATAAAAAACCCGTGTTCGATTTTGCAACCAATTGTTTAATTCGTTATAAAACGAACACTAGATGAAGGTTTAATGAAAATAATCAGTTTGGATCGTAATCACATTGATAATGTTAGTTTAACCATTTTCACTAAGCAAGAGCAATACGCTATGCAAAATTAGTAGAAAAATATACCACACCAAATAGTGATTATAGACAAAAGATTTTGTTTCACTTTTACCGATGATGTTCGTGCACTATTTAGATTAAACCCAATAAAACGTTATTTGACATGAATTTTTTTATAGCATTAATAGGAGCGCAACATTCAGAGCAGCGTTTGAATGGTGCATTTGAATTGACGTAGCAAAGTCCTGCACTCCTGTTACTTTGGTGTAGGATATTCAAGCTAGATAGGGTAATATTAATCAGCTCCATGGCACGCTTTGCGATTTTACGTGTTTTTCTTATCATTATAATTATTATTTATCGCAGCATGCATGTTAATATTACTAGCTGTTTATATTGATTATATCACTCCACCACGACGGTATTGGTGAATAAATTTCAAAAAACATCACGAAGTATGGAATTTCGATACGACGGACGAAATAAACTCACCTAACGAGCCTAAAATTGTTGATATCGGATAATCTATCTCCGAGAAAATTGAGCGGTAATCAGTTTTGACGTTTACATCACTTATCCCATTATACCATCGGAACCGTAAGTGACAGTCATTTGAACTTCAAACCAGTTTAATGAACACAGAATAGCATTAAAACGAGCCTAACTTTGTTGAAATGTGGATTCCGAATGAAACAGTGATACTGATAACGAGGAAGACATTTTTAAATTCTGAGTAAAACCAAAATTTATCATTGAAATATCTACAATAAATAGGTGATATGAAAAAGTAATACTAACTATTTATATTCACTGTGAATAAAAAAATTTGCTCTTTTCCACCCCTGCCCTGTGCTTCAAAGATGTGAATCTTTCTTTGGAATGTCCACGCTTATGTTTCGCTGATGATCTGAAGCTATTCCAAATAGTTCGAACGAACGTTTTCCTCCAACACCAACTTGAAATTTGATGTAAGGTAAATCGAATGGCGTTGAACATGCTTTTGTTTTGCCAATCGCTGTGAAAACCGACTTTACAATCGAAGCCCGGAGGACCGAGTGTCATATACCATTCGGCTCAATGCGTCGAGATCACAAAATGTCTGTGTGTGCATGTGTGTGTATGTGAGTGTGTATGTGACGAATAATGCCACTCAATTTTCTCAGAGATGGCTGAACCGATTTTCAAAAACTTAGATTCAATTTGGATTTGGATCCGACTTCCCATTCCGGAATAACAAAGAAATATGTGCAAATTTATGAGAAAATGCGTACTCAATTTTCTCGGAAATTTCTTAACCGATTTGCACAAAACTAAGAAGCAAATGAAAGGTTTTAAAATTCTTTAAAAAGTCCACAAAAAATTGATCCAGATTCGACTTCCGGTTCCGGTATTACAATGCGATTAGTGAAAATTTTTAGTTTCATGAATATTTTTTCACAAGCGATAGCGAAACGAGGTGCACGTTTTATAAAATTTACTGCTAAATTCATTTAGTTGGAAGATCTTGCTAGTTAGTGAATATATAAAACTACTTTGGGACTACTATTCCTCGGTTTCCGCTTCCGAAAGCACCGATAATAGTGAAGAAAATCTCCAAAAACGGAGCTCACTTCGATTTCCCAGCTACGGTTGAGCCGATTTTCACGAATCATGATTCAAATTAAAGCTCTTATTGTCTCTATATACCTTATGATAAGAAAGAACCGGAATTTTCATTTCAAATATTCACGCCTTTCCAATCGGTAAACTTTTATTCTCTCAACGTTGGCAACACTTTCATACACATTCTGTCAAATTTTGACGCATATCGTACGATTAGTTTTTGTTTGGCGTCTATACAAAGAAGTTGAAAAATTTTCGTGTGGCGATTTTTATAATGGATGAAAAGTTAGAACAACGTGCGTGCATCAAGTTTTGTGTTGCAAATGGATTTAACTGTTCCGAAACGTTGAAAATGTTAGAAAAGGCCTTTGATGAGTCGTGTCTAGGAAAAACACAGACACACGAGTGGTATAAACGCTTCAAAGGTGGTCGTACAAGTTTGGATCATGATGAGATCCCTGGCCACCCAACAACATCTGTTACTGAAGAAAACATTGAATCGGCGAAGCAAATCGTGTTGCAAAGTCGTTCTGTACCAATTAGAGAGATTGCTGTGTTGTTGGGCATCTCTTATGGATCAGCCGAACACATTTTAACTGATGTTTTGGGTTTGAAACGCGTCGCTTCTCGGCTGGTGCCAAAAAAGCTGAATTTCATTCAAAAACAGCGTCGTGTTGATGTGGCCAAAGAGATGATTCCCAACGCAGATAGTGACCCTACATTAATCGAATGCATCATAACTGGTGATGAGGTGTGGATCTATGAATATGATGTCGAAAACGCACAACAATCGACCGAATGGCGCTTCGAAGGCGAGCCGTTGTTCTAAATTTTCATCCATTATGAAAATCGCCACACGAAAATTTTTCAACTTCTTTGTATAGACGCCAAACAAAAACTAATCGTACGATATGCGTCAAAATTTGACAGAATGTGTATAAAAGTTTTGCCAACTTTGAGAGAATAAAAGTTTAACGATTGGACAAGCGCGGGAATTTTAAAATGAAAATTCCGGTTCTTTTTTGATCATAAGTTATACTGTGCAATTTCATCCTGATCCGACTTCCGGTTCCGAAATTAGAGGGCGATGAATGTCAAAACATTCAAATCGTCATTCAAAATGACGATGTAAAACCGGTACGCGTCGTTACGTGCGGCTTTGCTCCGTTCGCAGCGTGCTTTGCTCAATTTCGAATAGCGTGCAGGGTTGCCATGTTAAAATTAATATTTTTCAGTGGTCAAAAAGTTTAAAACGAGCCTCACTCTATTTTCTTAGAGATGATTTGATCGATTTACATAAACAGGCTCAAATAAAAGTTCCTATAGTCTCATGTTTAATTTAATCCGAATCCGACTTCCGGTTCCAGAACTATAGGGTGTGTTTAATCATTTAGTGCGATGATACAAAATGAAGAAAAATTCTTATTAACTTGACATAACTGTTTACAATTTGAAATGGTTATGTTAGTTCATACCCAAAGAAAGTTTATAATTTTATTGAACATTGAAAAAAAATTTGTTCACAGAATCTTCTAGTGAAAATATAAGTAATATGAGAAAGGCATCATTACACCACTAGGTGGATTAAAAAAGGTTTTTTTGGTGCAAATCGCACAGTATCTCTGCAACCGAAAGTCGGATCAAGATAAAATTCAATGGCAGCCTATGGGGCCATAACTTCTTTCATTTCAATCTGAGTTTGTGAAAATCGGTTAAGCCATCTCCGAGAAAAGTAAGTGCATACTTTCGTTACTTCGATTTTAATCGAAGTATTTGAAATTCGGTGACTTGCTCTACAGATATCGGGAATTGCTCAGAAGTAGAAAGGCCTTGAGTAAAAATTGTTCTATTATTCTTCTTTCCCAAGCTAAGTGAGCCGGTACCACCTAACTCTTCGAAATACTGTTTGAGAGAAAATATAACTATAACTAAAAGTTTTCCGCACTGCTCGAGGCATTCCGATTACTGAAACTCAAACAAATTTAAGCGGTATCGATTCATTATACATTGCATTGTGCGATGTGTATCTTGAGTGAAAAGTTTGTCCTTGCAGTCGGATAGACGGATTTCACTCCACGGTGGTTCGGTCAACAATTCCATTCATCCCGTTCAGTATGTTCAGTTCCATTTACTCGGATCGAGTTCAAAAATTTGTTCTGTCAATTATGGCATCATCAAGACAAGGATAATTTGCGAAATGCAATAGTGAAAAAAAAAACGAAATAATCAAAGTTCTGTTAAGTCACGTCTCGTCTTACTTTGTCACTGTCACGCGGCACTGATGCGATGCCGTTTGTCAAAGCAATACTTACAGCCAACCAGCATCACGCATATCGTAAAAATTTTCTCGGCGTCCGTGTTCGGCGCAACATTTCCGAAGCCCACCGACGTCAGCGAGGTAAAGGTGAAGTACAGTGCCGTGACGTAGCGCGACTGCATCACGCGGATGTCGTATAATTCAGCACGAGTTGTTGCAGTTCGCGTGGCAGCAGCCACGTCCGGATGTAGGTTATTACGCGTGCGATGGGGTGGGAAGAAAAAAAGGTAGCAAAATCGATGAATGGAAACTATTTTCGCGTACGGTTGAACCCAAAAGAATGTGATTATTATAATAAAATGCGCCCGCATTATCAGACTTTTTGGCGCTCGGTTCGTTCTTTTCCTTCAAAA
Source organism: Malaya genurostris (assembly GCF_030247185.1). NCBI lineage: Eukaryota > Metazoa > Arthropoda > Insecta > Diptera > Culicidae > Malaya > Malaya genurostris. The sequence goes on from NC_080572.1 coordinate 288,464,358, forward strand.
CCACAGCAAACCGAAGCGATCGCTGTTGCCGATGGCAACGAGTTTCAAGCATTTGTTTGTCAATTTCTAGTATTGTATTGTCTAGTTGGTCAGCAAAAAAAAAACAAAAACGAACTCACCTTTATCGACGGACCTCCACCGGTGTTGTTGGCATAGTAGTACTCCTGGGTGGCCTCGGCTAGCGCATCCAGCCAACCGATTTTATTCTTCATTGCCGGACGTTCGGCGTTTCCTATCGCGTACCTGGTAAACGTTTCCGGTAAGCCAACGAAAGGCGAAGAAAAAAAAACAAAATCAGCGGAACGGGCGGTTCCGTTGACAGTGGAATAGATACAGAGATGATAGATTAGTGGGATGTTTGTAAACAGTGTATCGGAGCGGAGCTGCAAAAAAAGTCAATTCGGTAGCGGTGGAGGCAGAGATTTTCTCGTTGGCAGTACTTAAGCGTATTACATTTCGCATCAAGCGCTAATTGAAGGAGGAAAGTTTTAGCAGTTAATTTTATGTGGTACCTGTTATGGCAGTATTGACGGATGATTTGCCGAAGTCTTACCGTATCGTATTTTCTATGCTGCTTAACTTTGAGCGTAGCTCCCGGGAAAATTAGATGAGTAATGAGATCCCGATTCCTTTTTCGAATTCAACCAAACTCTGCACGCTAATGGTTTAATTGAATTAATTCAAAAATCTTATTTCAGATAATCTCCCGCTCGTAAACTGTATTAAAGAACGAACTTTTCCACTTGAAATAAAGCGGGTATTAGGCAACCATCTGTGACAAGCGTTTTTCTTGAATATTGTGTGTAATTTATGTTCAAATAAAATAGACGAATACATGTATCTGTTTTACATGGTGGGAAGAAATTGCTCAAACAAGCTGTTCAATATTTTAGTTCCCTGATTCGAAAATCTTGAGTTATTTATTGATGATTTTTTCGGATGAAATTGATGGTTATTGAAGTGATACTTACAGTTTCTTCCAAACGGACAGCTGCCATCACTCTACTCTGTTTCAATCCATCATTGGGACATGCGATTACTACATAGAGGCCCTTATTATCGGTGTCACTAAACGGTGAAAACCTAGTGAAGTGACTGTGACCCTTATTATGGGTATCACTTCACGGTGGAAATCAAGTGAAGTGAATGTAGGTCCTTATTACGGAAGTCGCTTTAGAGACAAAAGTAATTACTTGAATGAACTTGATGTCATTATGAACATCACGCCACCAACATTTTGTTGAAAAAATTAGTTTATTCCACCACAGTGATCACTACACTATGCGTGATACCGGTAATAGGTAAAATCAAGTGAAGTGACATGTAAGTGAAGTGAATGTGAAAGTGGAAGTGAGAACGGTAATAAGGGCCAGAATCAACAGTCCCGGAGCTCTCATAGAAAAGACGTGAATAGTTTCGAACCGTGTATAATTTTGTTGAGAACAAGCCTCTAGATGGCCCAATACCAAATTTCATGACAACCGATCCACTAGTGTTTGAATAACAGCTCATCGTGTCAGACGAGTTTTAGTTTTAGTTTTCATCAAATTATAAAAAAAGACGCACCAGCGCATTCATGCATAAAAGCAACGGTAAACGGAATGATTTGCATTACGGATTGGTCCACCATCCCCCGTATTCTTCAGATCTGGCCCCCAGCGACTATTATCTATTTCCAAACCTGAAAAGGATTTGCCAGGGAAAGAAATTTTCGTCGAATGCTGAGGTCATTGGAGAAACGGAAGCCAATTTTGTAGGCTTAATAAATTTTCTTTCTTCAAAGGACATCAAAATGTTGGTGGACGACCCATCGGTCGTCTCGCACTGGATGGGAATCATACTAAAGAATAAAAAAGTTGCCACGGTTTGACTTTTTCTTTGTTAGCCCCGGAACTTCTTATTCCATGCAGTAGTACAGTGTAGTAACAAGATATTACGAAGTGTTGGTGCTTTCAAAGACTCGCAATAAAAAGCAGTTTTTAAAATTTTTATTTATTTTTTTATTTTTTTTTCAGTATTATAACTAATCAGTTTCTTTTCAGTTTTCCAGTTATTTATTTATTTAGTTTTAAAGTTTTTTAATATCTATTTTTCAGATTTCCAGGTTTTTAGTCTCAGTTTTCCATTTATATAAAATTTTCTAATGTTAAAATTTACAATTTTTAAATTACGCTTTTCGATTAAAGTTTTCCATTTTTCCATTTTTTCCATATTTCCATTTTTCCATTTTTTCCATTTTTCCATTTTTTCCATATTTCCATTTTTCCATTTTTTCCATTTTTCCATTTTTCCATTTTTCCATTTATCCATTTTTCCATTTTTCCATTCTTCCATTCTTCCATTCTTTCATTCTTCCATTCTTCCATTCTTCCATTCTTCCATTCTTCCATTCTTCCATTCTTCCATTTTTCCATTCTTCCATTCTTCCATTCTTCCATTCTTCCATTCTTCCATTCTTCCATTCTTCCATTCTTCCATTCTTCCATTCTTCCATTCTTCCATTCTTCCATTCTTCCATTCTTCCATTCTTCCATTCTTCCATTCTTCCATTCTTCCATTCTTCCATTCTTCCATTCTTCCATTCTTCCATTCTTCCATTCTTCAAATTTTTCAAATTTTTCAAATTTTTCAAATTTTTCAAATTTTTCAAATTTTTCAAATTTTTCAAATTTTTCAAATTTTTCAAATTTTTCAAATTTTTCAAATTTTTCAAATTTTTCAAATTTTTCAAATTTTTCAAATTTTTCAAATTTTTCAAATTTTTCAAATTTTTCAAATTTTTCAAATTTTTCAAATTTTTCAAATTTTTCAAATTTTTCAAATTTTTCAAATTTTTCAAATTTTTCAAATTTTTCAAATTTTTCAAATATTTCAAATTTTTCAAATTTTTCAAATTTTTCAAATTTTTCAAATTTTTCAAATTTTTCAAATTTTTCAAATTTTTCAAATTTTTCAAATTTTTCAAATTTTTCAAATTTTTCAAATTTTTCAAATTTTTCAAATTTTTTAAATTTTTCAAATTTTTCAAATTTTTCAAATTTTTCAAATTTTTCAAATTTTTCAAATTTTTCAAATTTTTCAAATTTTTCAAATTTTTCAAATTTTTCAAATTTTTCAAATTTTTCAAATTTTTCAAATTTTTCAAATTTTTCAAATTTTTCAAATTTTTCAAATTTTTCAAATTTTTCAAATTTTTCAAATTTTTCAAATTTTTCAAATTTTTCAAATTTTTCAAATTTTTCAAATTTTTCAAATTTTTCAAATTTTTCAAATTTTTCAAATTTTTCAAATTTTTCAAATTTTTCATATTTTTCAAATTTTTCAAATTTTTCAAATTTTTCAAATTTTTCAAATTTTTCAAATTTTTCAAATTTTTCAAATTTTTCAAATTTTTCAAATTTTTCAAATTTTTCAAATTTTTCAAATTTTTCAAATTTTTCAAATTTTTCAAATTTTTCAAATTTTTCAAATTTTTCAAATTTTTCAAATTTTTCAAATTTTTCAAATTTTTCAAATTTTTCAAATTTTTCAAATTTTTCAAATTTTTCAAATTTTTCAAATTTTTCAAATTTTTCAAATTTTTCAAATTTTTCAAATTTTTCAAATTTTTCAAATTTTTCAAAATTTTCAAATTTTTCAAATTTTTCAAATTTTTCAAATTTTTCAAATTTTTCAAATTTTTCAAATTTTTCAAATTTTTCAAATTTTTCAAATTTTTCAAATTTTTCAAATTTTTCAAATTTTTCAAATTTTTCAAATTTTTCAAATTTTTCAAATTTTTCAAATTTTTCAAATTTTTCAAATTTTTCAAATTTTTCAAATTTTTCAAATTTTTCAAATTTTTCAAATTTTTCAAATTTTTCAAATTTTTCAAATTTTTCAAATTTTTCAAATTTTTCAAATTTTTCAAATTTTTCAAATTTTTCAAATTTTTCAAATTTTTCAAATTTTTCAAATTTTTCAAATTTTTCAAATTTTTCAAATTTTTCAAATTTTTCAAATTTTTCAAATTTTTCAAATTTTTCAAATTTTTCAAATTTTTCAAATTTCTCAAATTTTTCAAATTTCTCAAATTTTTCAAATTTTTCATATTTTTCAAATTTTCCATATTTTTTCAGTTTTTGCAGCTTGTCCAGTTTTTTCAGTTTTCCAATTTTTCCAGTTCTTCCAGTTTTTCCAGTTTTTCCGGTTTTTCCAGTTTTCCGGTTTTTCCAGTTTTTCCTGTTTTTCCAGTTTTTCCAGTATTTCCAGTTTTTCCAGTTTTTCTAGTTTTTCCAGTTTTTCCAGTTTTTTCCAGTTTATCCGGTTTTTCCAGTTTTTTAAATTTTTCCAGTTTTTCCAGTTTTTCGTGTTATTCCTGTCTTTCCAGTTTTCCATTTTTTCCAGTTTTTTCAATTTTCCTAGTTTTTCCAGTTTTTTCCGTTTTTCCGGTTTTTCAATTTTTTCCGGTTTTAAACTTTTTCCAATTTTTCAGTCCGTGTTAAAGTTAATTAAGATCATCAATTTGGAGACCAGAACGAATCAGAAACTGTAGAAACGAGTATGCAGACTGTTAAGAAAGGGAGATACGGGAGATTTCGTCTACCACGTGAAATACCTCGTGTTCGCTGAGTGTGTAAAATTAAGTTCCGAAACTCGACTGTCATAAGTTTATAATTTGTTCCTGCATGCATCGACTATTTTATTTCCTTCAGAAGAAATATAGTGGAGTTGCAATTTAGGTAAGTGGAGCGAACTTTATTTGGTATAGTTGTTAAAAGACTCGAACTGAAACTGAGAAGATACTCGAAACTGGCATCTCAATAGATACACTTTCCAGCTTGGAAAACAGCGCAGCAGAAAAGTTTTATCAATGATGGCTTGAAAATGCAATAAGATACGCTTCCCGAGTTCCAACGGCAGCGAATTTGTAACATTGGCAACGGCAGCTGCTGGCACTTTTCCTTGGCACATTTCTTCCATTAGTCAAGAATGGCGATACCGTTGCTGCCGGTTAGTTTCGAGTAACACATAAATCACAGGCAGTTTTTGAACAGCTCGTTGACATATTGGAGAATGGGAGCAAAAAAAAAACGTCATCGTTTGGTCGTCCTGGAAACGACGAGTGTGCTGGCAGTTATCGTTAATCCATTATTATTGTTATAGATTCTGGAGAGAAAATCAGTATTCTATCGAAGATAACTTCAAAAATCAAGGACTTGTTTTGCTCGGTTCCACTGTCGAAAAAACTGTCGTTTCTGTGGGCAGGAGAAAGCAGAGACGCATTATTTGTGACAGTGCATGCATTTGTATATATTAAGGCGTGTACATCGTTCAGAATCAGATCCATTATCGTTATCATGTTTTTGATAAATCGACCAATTTATATTCTTCTCGGTTTTCTATTCTAATATTTGGCAGCGCGGAATCGGTGCATGGAGAAGCCATTGTTGTCGTGTGCAAAGCTTGATTTGGTTATTCTACGACAGATTGTTTGTGCACGGAACCAACACACATGCAAATCAACTTGGCATAACGACGTTTTCTGTTCTGCTGAGTAGGCGTTGACTTCTTCTTCTTCTGGTTTATCTCTTCAACCGTTTAAATCCAAAGTGAAACATAAAGCATTGAATCCGAATCGTTTTGTGGTGCGGCTCACATAAATTACACACTGATAAGCATGATCTTATTTCCTATATGCATTTTTCTCAGGAAAATACTTGTTAGGGTCGGTTTGTTAAGCCATAATCTTTCTCTCCTGTTCCGTTGCTCTCCGAAGGGGGATAACAAAGGCAATAAAGTTTTCAATTTTTTTCCAATTTTCATGCAGACATCGACTTCTTCGAGCACCTGGCAACACAGTTCCGATAGGCTGTCGGTTGTACGTGTCGACATAATGTCGGAGCGAAAAACCGGAAAACTTCATTTCACGGAAATTTTCTTCGGTTTTGCATTGAAAAGTGTGTTGAGGCAGTGGATTGCTCTAGCCGTTTGCGGTTCCCGAGTAAAGGTGGCAAAAAAAGGCAATGATAGCGGCAGATTACTTAGTCGGAGCGAATTCTTCCTTAATCGAAATGCATTCAAATTCGTTCAGTAAATCTTCCGGTTTGTCAACCATTGTGGTTTTCGGTTGATACTGGATCTAATGTAATTTAAATTTTTTACTGCTGTCAACCGTCGTGGGAATTGGAAACCACAGTAGGGAGTTAGGGAAAATGAAAATCGGGTTGTCATGGCAACGAAATTAAGGTAAGTTGAATCCAACGACTTCGAAGATTTATTTTGACAGTAAAACTGTGAGAGAAGTACTGACTTGAGTAGTTGATTCCTACTGCCATTGACTGTCGTTTCAAAATAAAAGTTTGGAATTTCCATAAAGGATTTGTAAAAATCAGGCAACGTACGGTCAAAGGCCGCATCAGCAAATGACAGCGTCACTACAATTGAACGAAAAAGTAAACAAGAGAAAACTGTCTACTGCTGAAGCGATTTTTCGAAAAATTCAGCAGGATTTTTTTTATTAGTTCGAAAAACGTTAACATTTAGGTTCAGGTAATCGTTGAAAATATTTTTTATAGATAGAATCAGTGATCGTAAAAAGAATATACCTGCTAAAATGAATATTAAATAAATAAAAAAGCTTTCTTGATCAACCAATAGCGACGAAATTGCATCCGAAACCGTCAAAACGGTAGCCAGTAACAAACACACTTGGAATACACTGAGGTCTTTTTTTAACGCGAATGAAAAATAACTTGCGAATGAACTCGCATAACTTCGGAAATCCTCGTTAAAAACCGCAAAACTAAAGAAAAAAACGATGTCAAATATCTTAGAAATGCACGAAACGAGAAGATCTGTTGTAATCGATAAAAAAATTTGTTGGAAAAAAAATCCAAATTTTTTTAAGTGTCAGGGAGTTGACTTAAAAAAATTCGGGATAACACCAGATCTCCAAGTTTCATGCAGTTCTAAAACAAAACAAGAAAATCGTGTAACTTGGAAAATCCGTGTATAAAACCGCAAAAAAACGTTAAAAAAGACCTCAGTGTATTTGTTAAAGTAACAAATGACTTTAAAGTTGCCTCTTTGTAGCGAATAATTGAATCTGTGTCAATTTTTCATATGAAATGAATTTAAAAATGAGAAATTTGGTAAATCTTTTAGAAACGGGCTTGACGTGTAGGCAATGAGAGCTTCGATATCCTCTTGAAAATCTCACAATATTGAATTGACTCGACGGGTTTGTTATCGCAAATCGCCATTTTTAAATTCAAGATGGCGCCTTCTGGTACATCGATATTCTTTATAATTCTTGTAGGCATGTTTGGAATGGTTTTGTCGAATTGATAATTGATATGATTCGCATTTGAACTCATGTGAAAATTCCTGATATTCTTCGATTAATTTTGCTCCATGTTTCGATCGTTAATCTAATAATCGATTAATAACCAAAATAATCGATTTTTGTGTGACTAATATTCGATTAATAAACTTATCCAATAAATCGAAAAATCAAATGTTGTTAATCGAGTAATCGATTAATAACCCTGACAATCGATTAGAGTTTAACCAATCAGTTCGAGAATTACTCTCGATTATTGAGGAATCGAGTAATCTGAAAAATTTCGGAATCCCTATGTGCATTAAGGAAGATGTCTGAGACATCTTCTGACAAGTAATTCAGACTCTGATAAAGCCGTCATTCCGATACCTCCTTCAATTTCAACTTCATTTCAAACTTACCCACATTGTAATTGAAATAAATAGAAATACCGGAAGTCATCATTCTTATTCTGAAATGGCTTTAAGGGCTCAGGCCAGTGTGTTTTAGGGCGATTTAGAGGACTATTTTTACGCTTCAAATCTGATTTTCTCAGAAACGGTGACGAATATAAAAAATCCAACTGACAATCTCTTAGAAAATTACTTTAGATTATTCTGATTAAATTTCAGAATGATTCATTGGCATTAGCGGTCGGGAAAGTCTTTTTTTCTGAAGGAAGAATTGCATAGCGGAAAACGTCGTCTTTCAACTTGATCATTGAATATCTCGCCTTCAAAAGCATGGATCAAAAATCTATCCTGACAATGTCTAGATAATTTAATTGAGATGCGATTAGTGCATAAAAACATATATGTTGTCGCGATAAAAATGTTATTTTTGTGGAGGTAAGTCGATTTCTATGGCGGCGCCATTTTTTCTGCTCCAGTTTCCTGGTAACGTAATGAAACATGAGAGATATATAAAATTGGCTCAAAAAGGCTGCCAAATAAGCGCTAGCTTTATTGAATTTTATGTGATGTAGTCAAACTTGTAACCGAAAATATCAAAACTTTCTTGGCCACCCGGCCACATCGAGAGTCATTTTGCACATTTGCGAGAGAGCATGGAGAGAAATGTAATACGCACAGTGAGCCACGTGGTTTTACACGACCTACTGGTCTCAGCCCGTAAATTGGTAGGTTTTTTGCTATTTTCCCGTTTCAAATTAAATTTTCTTGGAAACGGTGCAGAATATAGAAAAACCCACCTGACAATGTCTTCGAAATTTAGTTGAGAATATACTGTGAAATTTTCAGAATGATTCATTGAGTTTAGCGGTCGTTTTGTATTTTTTTTCTGACTGAAGAACTGCTGAAAATTGGAGCGCTCGGAAATGCATACCGCTACTTGTTCATCGAATATCTCTGATTTGAAGGCTTGTATCATACACAGAAAAAAATTATGAATTTTACAGGTGATGTAATTCTACAACCGACACAATTCATAGCAATTTAACTTGTCAAAAGACTAAATATTCCATTCCCACATAACTTTACAGGCTCCGAGTGTAATTTGCATTCGGCTACCATTAGTCGCTATGTAGATTTATATGCATCAATAATCCATCGAGCCGATATGTGCTTCTATGGTACAGTCGATTACTACCGTGTTTTGCGAGCTAATGTTTCTCGGTTCAAGTCGCGCTGTTTCTATCGATCTTTTGTTTTTTATTTCATTCGATTTCAAGCCATGTGATTTTCAAATCACATAATTTTACATGTTCTTGAATATAAATTTGAGTGAAATACGACGCTCCATTTATGTGCATGTTATAAGATGTAAAATCACTAGATTTTTTCGAACTGTGTAAATCTACCGTGACAAAGTCTAGATCATTTAGTTTAGTTGCGATTAGTACATAAAAACATATATGTTATCGCGATATAAATAATGTCTTGTATTTTTCTGTGAAACAAAGTCAGTTTCAATGCATCCACAATTTTTTTCGCTTTGGTTTCCTGATAGCATTCTGAAAAAGGAGAGAGAAATAAAATCGGCTCGACAAGGCTGCCGAACACACAGACATTCAATCTTTGTGAAAGTTGAATATTTTTTTCATTGTTCATTGGAATCCATGTGCTGTCCAGCCCATACGATAGATTAATGTGATAAAACTTCTCATCAAAATAATAAAATGCATGCTGGCAACCCGGTACAGTTTGCTCATATACGAGAGAGTACAAGAGAAATACGATGCGCAAAGGGAATTGAGCGAGCCACGTGGTCGATTTAAAACTCAACACGCGACCCTCTCTCCTCAGACCTGAAACATCGGTTTTCAGCGTCTACTATTCGAACTCATTTCAAAAATATCCAAGATGATTCTGATTCTGAACTTGAATTCTGAATCTTTATACTGCACATGGATTCTGCACCTGGATTTCGGAAATTAACATTGAATTCGGAAACTGAGCTTTGGAACTGAATTCTAAAAATGAATTCTGACCTTCAATTCTTAACCTAGATTCAGAGAACAAATTCTGGATTTATGAATTGAATTCGGGATTAGTCGCGATACTGGAACTAAAATTTTGAACTGGATTTGGGAATTCAGTTTCAGATTTCAACTCCAGATTTTTGTTCCAGAATCCAGGTCCTTTTCATTTCATTTTTCTAGCTCGGAATACTTTTCAAAGATCCCCGTAAATTAGCGTCTTAGAAAAAAAATGGACTAGAAAATAGAATTTTTGTTTTAAATAAACCTTGCTTTTCATTCAATGACCCATGCTGCGCTATTCCCAAACCTATTACATTGCATCAGAAAGATTTTCTTGAAGTTTGAACCTTGCAAATATTTGCTTGGAAATACACACCTTTCATCGATTGCTAATTGCACTGCAAAGTTTTTGTTGTATGAATTTTAATACGTCGGCGCCAAGTCTGGAGATTTTTGACGCATTAAAATTTGTATCCGGCTTTCGCGCAGGAAAATACTTAAACTCTAAAAAAATTATAGTTATTTTAAGCCGTTTGAATCCAATTGATTCAGGTTCAGAATACATCGACAAACTCGACCATATGCAAATTCTAGAGAATCTATCCGTTCTACTGAAAATGTATAGCCCTAACCAAGGAACTCGTAAACTGAATCAATTTACGCGAACTTAATTTACACGACTTTTTGTACGCGCTTTATTTGAAATAATTCGATTTTTTTATTTAATTTACGCGATGATCGCGTAAAAAAAGGTTTTTGCATAATGGTGAAAATTTCAATTTGTATGCATATTCAAAACAATCTGTCTTCAGGGAATTTAATGTTGTGAATAGTATATGAATAATATAGTTCTAGAATGTTTAGTTTCGAAGAATCTAAATAAGATCTTGGGCATCCAAGAATTCTCTTGAAAACAGATATCGTACATAATCACTTAACGGGTGACTTTTGTATGACTATTGAGTGTGGTATGTACTCGTAGTACTAATTACAAAAAATTAACATACTGTGATAAGATCTGTAGAAGAACTCGGTCATCCAAAACCTCCTCGGAACAAGCCTGCAGGTCTACCAATGTAACCGATAACTTTAGGGAGTTTATTGATTGTGGCCTATACTTTCTGTGTTTCAATCAATTTATAGAATCATTGTGACGAGTTATTAGGAAGTGCCGGTTCATCCAAATATTACTTGGAGTTCAGGCCTTAAGATCTACCTGTGTAACACAGTGCAGTAACGAACTTATCGTTCTCGGTTCACATTCGTGATACCACATGCGATCAATAGAATAATTGTGATTGCTCTAGGCCATCCAAAAACTACCTGGAGTTCAGGCCTTAAGAATAAGGGCAGTAACGAACTTATCGTTCTCGGTCCATATTCGTGTTACCACATGCGAGAAACGATTAAAATACCCAAATAAGCAGTATGCAGCTCTACGATTATGAACAGAATTGAAAAACTGTACATAAACTGCCGAATGCTCGTGTAGATCTTAAGACCTGTTTTCACTGAAGCTCTTGGACGAATGGGAACCTTTCTGGAACAGCTATAACGAGACAAGTAAGCAATGTGTAGCTCTAAAAGTATGAACCACAAACAAAAAATGTATTAGCCGTTGTAGTTATGGCTGTCCCTAAGAACTATACTCTAGGTGGTTTTTGGATCGTGGAACATCTCTTAAGCATTTTCATAGTCTCAGAACATATTCAGAAGGTTATTAGGCGCTAGTAGGATTGTTCATGTTATTTACACTAAAATCAAATGAAGTTTGAAAAACATTTTTTTTACGCGAAAAACTTTAAATAATGCGATATTTCATTTAATTTACGCGAAATTTAATTTACGCACTCCCGGCTCCGCACGTAAATTTAGGTTCCAGTGTATTTGGAGTTTCTTTTGTTAAGCCTAGAACGTTCTCTGGGGTACATTTGTAACCCAACAAAATGAAGGTAATTGGGAATTTTGACGAAATGCACGGATTTGTTTTACCAAAAATTCATTATTTCATAGTAAAATTTACCAATCTCAAATATTATTATTAATATAACATCTTTGCAAATGGCTTTGAAATGATATGTACCTCACGAAACCGTTTACGTATAGAAAAATTTATTTGATTTTTGAGACCATTACGAAATCCAAGATGACGACTCTCGGTCTTTCGATGAAAAGAGGGAATCCCAGTAGGCTTGTGCGTCGGGCGCAAAATGTATTCGCTTCTGTCAAATCATTAGAAAAAATTAACTTTCCTATACTTTCGAGAAAATTAGAGTGAATTTCTAAAATTTAAATGTGTTCATGTAACTTTCACAGTTATAATTAGTGTTTGGTTATGCGGTGCCGCAACCTCAAGGGAAAATATTCAAGCTGATTCGGTTGGACTCACTGACAACGTCGCATAACCCAGGCATCGTTTTTCAATCTCGGATGAGCAATTCCACCGCAAATGACAGATTTTCTTTTTTGGAAAATAACAATAATTAACAGAAAAGATGATTACTTGGAGAAAGATACGCTCAGAGACAGGACTCGAACCTGCGTTCTCATGCATTCCGTGCATACGCGCTACAATTTCGTCATTCTGAATCTTGTTATAGACACTCTAAAACGCCAGTCAGAGATGGTAGAACGTAAATCAAACATGGTCTACATGTAATGCATAAGAACGCAGGTTCGAGTCCTGTCTCTGAGCGTATCTTTTTCCAATAAATCATCTTTTCTGTTAGTTTTTTATTATAAAAATCTTCCGGGGAAAAAATTGTTTAATAAACTTAAAAAATCATCCGAAAATTACAAAAATAAAAAATTTGTCGACTTTGTTTTCAAAACGCTGTATCTCGAGAACGGTAAAAAATTTTGATTAACATATTTTTTGTTGGAACTTAAGCGTTCTTTCATTAAAATTTGTTGAAAAAAAAATTTATTCTGAAAATATGTAACTTTTTCAAATAAAATCGAGAAATAGATTCTGAAAATTTGACAATGTTTTATGTTGGACTTCATCTACAACATATCAAGAAATATGAAAATATGAAATTTACATAGTGCTTTTCATTACCTAAAACAGTATGGGATAAAAATTCACTAAATGTTTCTAAAATGATGTTCTGAATGAAAATTAGTACGTACCAAATACTACATAAAATCAACAGCTTGGAATTTCAAGCGATAAAGACAGGCTTCCAAAAACGAATATACAGAGAAGATAGATGTTGGATAACTTTTATAATTGGACATGTGAAAAATTCTGTAAAAATTATGTGACAATATTCAATCATGTTCGGTACAAATCTTGAACAAAAAAGCAATTTTAAATATAAAGGGTGATTTTTTAAGAGCTTGAGAACTTTTTTAAACAATAAAACGCATAAAATTTGCAAAATCTCATCGGTTCTTTATTTTAAACGTTAGATTGGTACATGACATTTACTTTTTGAAGATAATTTCATTTAAATGTTGACCGCGGCTGCGTCTTAGGTGGTCCATTCGGAAAGTCCAATTTTGGGCAACTTTTTCGAGCATTTCGGCCGGAATAGCCCGAATTTCTTCGGAAATGTTGTCTTCCAAAGCTGGAATAGTTACTGACTTATTTCTGTAGACTTTAGACTTGACGTAGCCCCACAAAAAATAGTCTAAAGGCGTCAAATCGCATGATCTTGGTGGCCAACTTACCGGTCCATTTCTTGAGATGAATTGTTCTCCGAAGTTTTCCCTCAAAATGGCCATAGAATCGCGAGCTGTGTGGCATGTAGCGCCATCTTGTTGAAACCACATGTCAACCAAGTTCAGTTCTTCCATTTTTGGCAACAAAAAGTTTGTTAGCATCGAACGATAGCGATCGCCATTCACTGTAACGTTGCGTCCAACAGCATCTTTGAAAAAATACGGTCCAATGATTCCACCAGCGTACAAACCACACCAAACAGTGCATTTTTCGGGATGCATGGGCAGTTCTTGAACGGCTTCTGGTTGCTCTTCACTCCAAATGCGGCAATTTTGCTTATTTACGTAGCCATTCAACCAGAAATGAGCCTCATCGCTGAACAAAATTTGTCGATAAAAAAGCGGATTTTCCGAATGGACCACCTAAGACGCAGCCGCGGTCAACATTTAAATGAAATTATCTTCAAAAAGTAAATGTCATGTACCAATCTAACGTTTAAAATAAAGAACCGATGAGATTTTGCAAATTTTATGCGTTTTATTGTTTAAAAAAGTTCTCAAGCTCTTAAAAAATCACCCTTTATATATGCAAAATCCGTAGATTTTTAAAGGCCCTTACGTAGATCCATGGAAAAGACAGAAATCCGTAGATCTACGGATAAATCCGTAGGGTTGGCATCGCTGCTCAGAAGAGAGATCAAGAGGAATGCATTCATATACAATATACTCAAAAATAGAAAATTTTCAATGCCACTTCCAAATACATGAAGTGAAATTCCAGCCAATATTTGAGTGCTAATTACTCATTGTTTTGGGTTGTATACATATAGAGAATTGCTCAGTAAATTTAAGTTCTTTGTTAGTAAACTCAAACATCGTTTACAGTTGAAGAACTCAAATTTGAGTAACAAGAGTTGTTCCACTTTATCTGCATATAATTAGGATTTTGCTCACTTTTGAGTAACTTTTTATAAGTGTGTGGTTTACTTGTGCACGCTCATTTGACAAAACTCAAAATTTGAGTTGCGACTACTCAGATCTATAAACTGAAGCAATCTGTTAAAATTTGAGTTCTGACTTGATTAAAATTAACTCAAGTTATTAGTTCTCTCCAGAGCTAATAAAAGTCATTTTCGTTGACTCAAAACAGATGAAAATGACGAGAAATTAATGTCACTCTCAGATTCGCTTGCACACTATGAGAACGACATTCATATCCAGTCAATGACATAAGCGGAACAGTTGGTTCAAAATTGTGTTCTTTCTTTCGTTTGTCCTTTCAGTCATTTGCTGTATTCAGTGAAAATCCCGTAGTATGCAGTGTCGGTATTCAACCGAAGCTTTGAGAATCGAAAATGACAGAAAAAGGTTTCACAATGACTTTTACCTGTTGGTGCTCGAATTTGTAGTAGTTTTGGTTTCCAAAGAGGTTGTGGGGTGTAATTACTTCGATTTGTCATGTTTTAGTCACTTTTTATGGCCAAGCGTCACAGATTTTCAATACATCGATAAAAGATTGAGATATGAAATTCGCCGACGTTAGTTTGGTTTCGTCTTGTCATAGAGCAAAGAGTGACGTTGGCAATTATATTCTCTTATTTTGTCGTGAAAACGACTTACTGTACTATGGGGTGCCTTTTTAAAATTTACCCTCTGAGAGAGTGATAAGTTTTTGATCGTGAATATCTCTTGTTGTATCTCGTATCAACATAATTTTTGCTACATGCCATCGGAAATATGATCACAATTTTATGATAAAATTTTCAGTTGTGTGACATAATCTCAAATAATTCAAAATTAAACTTTTCTTAAATGTTTGGTATAAACGAGTATCAGAGAGGATAATTCATAAGGCGCGTTTGCCTTTCTCGTATTTTTAAAGCTTATAGCTCAGTGATCTGTGAAAGGATTTATATAATCTAACTACCAATAGAATCGAAATTTTTCAACTTAAATGTGTATAGCAAAAGCATTGAAGTATTTCAATAGTGCACTATTGAAAAACCTGTCTCATTTGACCCATGTCAACACCAGCCAATCAGAACGCGTTCTGAGGAAAAGAACAAAATATCTGCTGTTGTACAACAAATCGTTCGAGAAAAATGTTCCGAACAGTGCTCGTAGTGAGCTCCACAATTTGGTCCTTCTGAAAGGCAGGAATGAATCCCGTACAGCATCCTGATAGTTTCTTTCAATAAATTATGCAAATCCAAAATGAAATAATCGACATTAATATTCTGTATGCGGCTATTTTTATAGCCTTTAGGACCGCCAATTAGTGAAAAAGCTACAAACGAAATCACGTAAAAAAAACCTGTTAACAAAAATTGGATCAGATTGGATTCTATCGCCACTGCGAACAAATGTATTTTGTGTCGTTTGCAAAGCTAGTTTCGCTTCCGACAAGAGCGATTACGTCACAGCTGCCAGTCATTTGCATTGATGAAAAAACAACGGTGGAGAGCATTACACAAAATCAACCGTTCTAATGGCTCTAAAAGTTTTCTAAAGAGCTATTAGGATTTGTTGTTCGCAAATCGGAGGTAAATATCCTCAATTTAGTGCAAATCTAAAACAGTTTGATTAGATTTGTGCACTTTTCGCTGTGTGAAATTCACAGTAATCGAGATCAAGTGAAGCCTTCTTTGTTTTTGCGAAAAATGTAAAAAAGGGGAATGCTTGCATAATTCATACAATTGATCAACTAATTGATATTCGGAAGTATTAAGGAACATGTCAGTTGTTTTCGTATTCACGACATCCAGTTATGTCTCTGACATTACCCACCCGCCTTTTTTCAATGAGAAACGAAAATGCTCTTCGTCTCTCTTCGTTTGTTCTGGTGTCGGTCATTTACTAATGAGACAGAAAAAACATTGAAAATGAGGTTGTTGGAATGATTTCTTTCGTTGAGAATGTGTGACAATTTTAAGTTCTGGTTCTCTCACATTTACTCATGCGTTATAGAGTAAGCGTTGAGTTTTAAAATATTTGAGTGAAAAAAAATCTAACCGTCGTGTTGTTCGGTGTGTGTTGTTTAAATACAAACGTATGTCAAGAATCTATTGATTAAATTTGCTTTTCATTGGCGTCTCGAACAACCCTTTCCTGACATTGTTCGCCATTTGTTCAAGGTTTCAATTATATCCAATAAGAAGTCAAACAGGAACGTTTCAAAACCATTTAATTTTAGTCCCACACAGGTCTTTTCAGTTTGGATTGTTGGAAGATTTTGGTCCAACGTCCAGAAAATCTATAAACACGGACTGGTATGAGACAAAATTTGAACTATTTTCGAATATTCTAATACAATTTGTGAAACAGAATATTTGGAGGTTAAAGAACTCAAAGTTTAGTGAAATGTACTCAGATATGAGTGTAAATATGTTATTAAAATTAGAGATATTTCGAGTTCAAATAATTCAAATTTTCTAGGTGATTCACATCTATCTGTTATGATTTAATACTTATAAATTTATTTAATGATTTAATATTACTCAAATTTTGGCATCTTCGTTCCTTTTCTCAAAAATGAGTAAACATTGAGGAACTCAAGTTTTGACTACACTCTCATTGAAAATAACTCAAAATTGAGTGACACATCACTCAAATTCATAAAAAGTGCACGTACTCTAAACTTGAGTTACCAGCTATCTACTTATTTTTGCGTTAAAGGACGAAACTGTCAAAACTTGAGTAATTTTTACTCAAAATAAGAAAAAAATATTTTGTTCAAAATTTGAGTAAGTTCAACTCAAAATTTGAGTTCCTTGCTCTCAAAATGAAGAAATTTTTCTTCGTTAATTTTCATATACAAAGTTTTTCTTCTTTCTTTTGAATGCGGAAAATAGTGATTTAAAACCGTTTCCTTTTGAACGGTTTGGAGTCAAAATTGAAATGTTTTGATATCCTTATGTTGCGCTTTTCACTAAGCATAATTGAAACCACAAAACATCTATGACTGACGTTGATTCATGTTTTTAAAACCGGATCTAGAAACGGCAATGGATAACGATGTATTCTTGCATTCTTTATTTCGATAAGAATATTCCGAGAATGAAAACGCACTGAACTGCAAGAAGTATTTTTTTCACTCAAATGTTTAAAAACTCAACGCTTACTCTAATGTATGAATAAATGCGAGAGAACTCATGGCAACGAGTTTATTTTACTCAAATCCATACTCAAATTTGACATATTGTTCCAGTTTATGATCGCAACTCAAACCATGAGTTATGTTCAAAGAGCGTGTACGTGTACTATTTATGAAACTGAGGAGCTAGTCACTCATTTTTGAGTTATGTTCAATGAGCGTGTATGATTTTCACCCTAACTGCTGTCGAATGATTTGTTTGGGATCAACCTAAACCATTGAAATTGAACAGTGCAAACCCATCTTCGTTTCATCAAAATTGTGCTTTTGAAAAAACTGATCTAAGGTTGATTTGTTAAGAAAGAACGAGATTATGAATCCGCTATTGACCCTCCTCTATTCAATACACGACAAACCCGAAGAGCGTAATCCACTGCCTCGACAGTATTCAATGGAAAGCACCGTCCTGATTTCGTTAGTCCGCTATCAATTACCCTGTCGCTGGAGCTCTAAAATCGCAGTAACCTGGTTGACGGTGATTGATTTTGACTGATGTGAAACAAATGGCGTTTCCGGTTGTTGTTTTTTTTCCCCTCCTCAGCTGTCACACCGGAGTAAGGCAGAAATAGATGCTCTTCTGATTATCACCGAAATGCGAGCGATTGCCACCCCCCCGGTGCAAGGGGCTGCACAATCAACGGAAACGCGCTGTCAAATCATTGCCAAGATTCGTAACTCTACAGAGAAAAAAAATGGAAGCATTTCACTGGAAATGTAATTCGATAAAATCCTCCATCATGCTTCTATTTTTGATTCAAATCAGTTTCGGTGCGGCGGACCGGGGAACACAACGATTGAACTCGATACCATTTTTGTAAGGTCGCTTTTACCTGTGACCCGGGGCTCGTTGACGGCTGCGATTGGCTGGAAGATAGCACTTACTCAGTATAGCTGGATGACACCGTTCGATTAGTCGCTCCGCCTGGTGGCAGGTAATTTGCAGCCAATTTTGCACAGCAACTGCTCGGGATGCTTGGGGGAATCGAATCGGATTTGTCAAGGACTAATTTGATTGGATTTGGACGGAAACGGGGGGAGGGCCGATGTGAAGTTGCTTTCGTATTGTTTTAAGGGTAATTGTGTTCATAAAGATTAATGTTAGTTTTTTTTGTTGTTTTTATTTAACACCGTCAGCGAATAAAAAAGCGATGAATATCGATGCGTTGATCGTCTAGTTTCTAATTGATGATCATCTAAAAAGCTCATGCAATTTGAAGGTAAGTGTAAAAATTGGTTTTCTTCTGCAAAAGACTATTTCGATATGCTGAAAAAGGTTTGCTCTTGTCGTTAAGATAATTGATAGTACTTATTGTGAGACAGTAGTGATTAGTACGGAACCGAAAAAAAAAACTGCTGAAGATGATAATTTGCTGCATCAAGCGGCCTGGAAAGTTTTTGCCTTTAAATCTGTTTGAATAATTGCGTTCTAATTAAGCTGCGCTGTTCAATGTTTGTCGAATATGCGGAAAAGTACGCATGGTTTTGATTGAGTAAAGCTGCAACATATTCACTGCTTAATGAGAATTTAATTTCGTTCGTTTTCTCGTTTGATTACTTGTATTTGTTTTCCCGTACACGCAAACGAATCGAAGGAAAACGCATGAAAACCAGTCATGAAGAAAAATATATTCGTAAATGACATCATCGATCTGAGTTTTTGGGTGAACACAAAAAAGGTATGTTTAAATAACAATTCTTAAGTTTTATCCCCAACATAAGGAAACGGATTCTTGATAACAGAATTGAAAAAATATCGCAATTTTCTTTTCTCTCCAGGATCATATCGTCAATCTGTTACAAAGTGATAGAACAAATATTTTTGTCAGTCTGAATACAACACAAGTAAAGGTGACACTTACAAGAAGCCAAGATGCAATATTGTGCTACAATCTCGAAATCTGTGCTTGACGAAGACTACATGGAGAAACGCCTGAGTCAAGCGGAAAACCATGAAAATTGCAACTGACGAAACGCAATTTCCCCAGATCAAGCGACCCTTTGAACATGGGTTCGAATCAAACGTGTCTAGTTGGGAAACATTACCGACACTGTCAAGCGTTCGACAGAAGAGAATGTTTGGGGATGCTTTCCAGAGCGTGGATTGGATCGTTTTGGAGAGTTTCGCTCCGTAGAAATTGAAAGTCACGCAAAGGCTTCTTCTCTTTTCTACTCCAATCTCTCGAAGAAAACTCACATAAAAGAACGTTTAAACTTTCATGATGAACAAACTTGGATCAATATCTGTTTGTTTTTTGTATAACATCAATTTTTGGAGATACTACAAACTTTTAGATTGAATAAGGTGTTGAAAGAAGAGCAAGTGCGGTCGCAATGAAAATTCGGATCTGTCAGTAAGAAAACTTACAAAACGTTCTAAAAAATCTTTCGATACACGTTCGATAACTGCCAGAAAGGTTGGGAGTGGAACAAAAACGGATCTCAGAAATCGCCAGCAGGACGCGAAGGTGAAGCAAACTTTACAGAAGAGACCAGATTTTTCGGTCTCGTCTGAAAAATTCTTCTAACTTTCGTACATACTTTCAAGCATTAGTAGGCAAAGTATGAAGTCATTTAAGGTGACAACTGTACCTAACCGTAATGACAGTCAGAATGTGACGGCTAAAACTTGGGCTCGGGAGGCTGAGCATATTGGACAATGGACGATGAAACTTATGTGCTGGAAGACTTTGAGTAGCTTCCAGGAATGTCTTTTTGTACTGTCATGCAACGGAACGGCGAAGAAAAAGCCAAGTTCCTAAAAAATATTTGGTTTGGCAGGCAATATGAGACTGTGGTCGAGTAAGGCAAAGTTTCATCATTGCCGGAACGGTAAACAGGGAAATGTACCGTGAATAACACCCAAAGAAGTGATTGTTTCCTCTCATACGCAGCCATGATCCTCCCTCGCTATTTTGGCCTGATTTGGCATCTTTTCACTACGCCAAAGATGTTTTGGAATGATAAAAAGCAAATCCAGAACACACTTATGCTAATCGCTGGTAACTTACCACAATCAACAGGGCACGTGTCAATATTGCCAGAAACGTTAACTACGAGAAACGGAACAGTTTGTTTTGGAACATGACTTGTCAATTAAAAAAAATCTTCATATTACGCTGAGTAACTATCGCGAAGACATCAAATAACTTATATCAACCGTTATTGCACAATAAAAGAAATCATATTACGAGCACTAGCAGCAGTGTTGCTAGATTTATTAAGGATCGAACCATTGTTCGAACCTTGAATCGGTTTTTCTGTAATAACTATTTCTACAAATGTAGAATTGTATAGCGGTCTTGGAAGGTTTTCTTTCTCATTAAATTTCCCACGAAAGTAAAACAAGCACTGACTTTTAGAATCAATAGATCACCCATCCAACCGATTTTTTTAAAATAAAATGTCAGTTTTCCCGTACTAAATCCTATACAAACTTTCAACCTCGGGCGCGAAAATATAGTTTCACCGATCGAGTAAAAATTTTCTATGGTTCTTATAAGAACCAAAAAGAACACAAAAAGTTTGGTGGAACTGAAATCCAAATTATTTAGAAATTACACATCACATGCCTAAAACATCTGACTGTTCAGAAATTCGTCCATCAGACTGCTTCCGTTTGGCAGAATTTGAAACATAGAGTTTAGAGTGGTACACCATGCGTTTCCGCCCATAAGTCAATCTAAGGAGGCTCATGGTCGGTTGTTAGTAGCAACTAGTGCTACTGTAGTCATCCCATTAGTAGAGTCGCCATATTACTCGTCTTTCAATCAACGTATTGTGATAAAATCGGATACAATATCTTTGCTACGGCTCTTAGGAGCAAAAGCGCAGAAATAATAGTTCGAAAATTGCTCAATACTGTTGTTATAACGACGCGAAAAATTGAAGTAAATGCAACAGTTTAAAAATTTTGTATCGTTAAATCGACAAAATGTAAGTTATTTTCTTCATCTTTGCTGAGAACAATGAAATGAAGTATCGGAGAATATGATTTCATAGATTTCATTTCAATTCGAATGTTGCAAAAACTGTTTCCAAATTTTGAAATGAACAATCGAATGTTTTGGAGCACAGATATAAAAAGGAAAAGAATCAACAACGGCCCTGAAATGTACCGTTTTGGAAAAAAAAACGTTAGAAAATCAGTAAAGAAAAACGCTAAATGAATGTATTTTGCGTCAAGTGTACAAACCAATTTCGCTACAAATAAATATTCGTTTTGGATTTTTACTTGCATGATTTTATGCCACACAATTTACGATATTACTTCTAGTAAAGCAGAGTCGGGGCTCGAACATACGACAACTGGCTTGTTAGACCAGCGTCCTATCTATTGAATCGCCAACCCGGGCTAACTGTTACTTCTAGTAAAAATATTATTTTGTAATAAAACGTTAATCAGTTTTTTTTATTTACGAGGAAGAGTATTCTTCAAAGTTTTTTCAATTGAAACAACTAGTTGTTGACAAAAGTTGTTGAAGATTAGGCCAAATGTCAAGATCGAATTTTTTGGTATAAATTACAAAATAATCTGTTAACAAAAATTTTACCTGAATATAAAAAAGCTATGCTAAAATGCCATAGTGCGAAATTTTCAAATTCCTTTTATTTATAGTCAAGTCAAGTGAAAACGGCCCAAGGTTTCCGAATCTTTCCTACCTGCCTTCAACAATAACGCAAATAGATGAAAAATTAGTGGCTTGTTTGCTGCTAATTAGTTACGGTGGTTTTGAATTTGTTATTTATTTAATTTTATGAGTGTTTCGCCACGTTCAAATGAAGTTCACGAAGCATTTCTCCTAAAAAGCATGAAAACAGTAAACAATCAATTAGTTACGAAGTCACTGCCAGCGAGCAACAGACGGAGAAAAAAAAGATGAAAATGCTTGAAACAGCGGGAAAGGAAAATTTGGCCCAAAGGAAGAATTGGAACTTTCACCCAAGTGCCAAGTAGCAATCCGCCACTAGTTCTGATACACCTAAGTTCAAACTATGTATAAGCACGAACTTGTTTTTTATGTTTACATTGGTTAAAACAAGATGACAGTAAAATTTCGTTATAACATAATTAGTTATCAAATAGTTATTTTTGTTTCCAATCACCACTTTTTTTGAGATATTGAACTAATTATCAGTTATAAGTTATTGTTACTTAATTCTAACATATATTTAAGCTATGCTTTTAGCTACTGGTCGAAAACAAGTTTATCGTGGCGAGTCTATATCAAAAATTCATAGAAGGCCAAGAAGGCCGTTTCAAGTTTGTCGATATTCGTTAAATTATAAATTAAATAACGTATTTTCGAAACGGGTTCAACAAGTAAGTTTTTGAAATTGAGGTGTTGTTATTTTCTAACCACTTGTCCCCTACAGAACCCTACTGTTAGAATTCTGCAAGTGAAAGTTTGCAAAATTCACCCAACTATCAATCAATCAACTAGTTCGTACGATTATCGATATTCGGAAGTGTGGAAAAAGTATGTCAGTTTTATTCGTGTTCACATCATATCCAGTCTCTGACATTACCCACTCATCTTTCGGATTTCGGTTCTCAATTCGATTAGTCTCAAGCTTACTTAGGAGGGTTGCTTCGTTAACTTCATATGAACTTAGCGAAGCACTCATGAAAAAAAGCAATAAATTCCAAACAACCGTAACTAATTAGCAACAAATTAATAACAAATTATTTATCCATTCGCAAGATAAGTGCTTCGTCGAATTCATGTTTATGATACTTTCAGATTTCGATAATTCGACTCAAAGTTAGAAGGTTCGTTGATTTTTCCGTGATTTTTTTTTAGAATTTCAAATAACCTACTTTAAACAATGTTTTAATCCAGACCAGCTTAACTCTTATGGTGTTGTGTGTTGTATAGCATTAACTCTGATCTGATAACATTTGAAATGAGTGGAGTCTAAAGTTGGACCGTTGGAGGGGAAATAGATATCGAATTGCTCAAAATCTAAAATATACATCACATTTTTGATCCATTTTTCCCGCTGTACGCTGTCAGCAATCGTGAGTAACTTAATTGACTTTTCGTTAATAAGCGTCGACTAGAGTGCCTATAACCAGAGTGACGACATCTCATCCGTAATTTTGGCAACAATTCCAAACATTCCATTAGCTTTACATTGAATTGACAGGTCGTTTGCTCGTTTGGAACTGGGAGCTGTCATTCCAAACGAACAGTTGTCGCCACTCTGATTATAGTCACTCTGGCGTCGACTAGTTCCGGCAAAATGCCATGGAAACAATACAAGTTAGGAAGAAAGCAAACATATGTTTAGATTCAGCACATAACGATTTCTTGCTTCAATTGACTTTAATGCTTCGCGGGATGAGACAATAACTAATCAATGGTTCTAAGTAGTTTTTACTTTCATATTCTAAGAATCAATGGATATGAAGCTAAATTGCTCAATGTGATGCATACTTCATTTGAGGGAATTTTCGTAGGACATTCATGTTCGCCAGTAAAAATGTTCAATTTGACGTTTGAAGCTATTTCACGTGATTTTTCAAGTAACTCGAATGTGAATATTTATTTGAGTGAAAACAATCGTTGTCATAGTTAAGACGCATAGCAATCAGACGCTTGTTGTTTTGCTTCAAAGTACTGAAATTATGACATTGAACCAAGCTCATCAAGGGGTTCTATTCAAATGATCAGCCCCCCGCTGGGAAGTCATGTTGTTGTGTCAGGTATCTTTCTGCAAAGGTCGAAACTACGAAGAAAAATGGCCAGTATAATCTTTTACTTTACTAACAAAATGTTCATTCAGTACCTTTTACCATACTTCCCCACAAATTATCGATCAGAATATCTTCACTACGATTAAGAAATTAAAACTTTACTCGTTTTATAATGTTCGAAAGTTAGTTTTTTTTCTGTTTATTTACGAACGAAGCACCGGAGATGTTGGATACGATAGCACTTGGCCTTTTCTTTGCCACCGGGCAGCAAATGATACATAAGAAATCGCAGTCCAGTCTATTGACTTTCAAACGCAAAACTCAAAACAACTCTGCGCCTTCTATGTTTTACTTTATAAATCGAGAAAACGATGATGTTAGCAAATTATCACATAGAGCAATATAAAAATAGAGTATCAATTGCCAATTAAAAATTGACGTATTCCGCATAATTTTTTCCCGAAATTCGAATGTCTAAAATACATGTACCGAATACTTGGTAATTTTGTACCGAACAGTTTGCATTTTCGGTAAATTTGACATAAATAGTACGAAACGATCAGCAGTTTATCAACTTTGAACGAATCGTTTGGTAAAAATGGCCGAATCCAATTGTTATACGTAAACACCTAGCACGCCATTTTGTATTTTAGTTGAATTTTAGCAAAGTGAATAAATTGGAGTCAATTTTGAACAAAGTTCAATGTCTGGATGCTTCGTTGTTCGAACTCTTCAGTAAGTAATTCTCTCTACAACATTTCATCTTAACAATAGATGGATGCAACCACTTCTTTTTTTTCTGTCGGAAGGCAGTTTTCGGTTATGTAGAAAGGCTTTGATGACATGTTTAAATATTGAATAAATAAAAAATGCATTTGAATTTCAATTCTTTTGGTGTGTGTTTTCCGAAATTTCAAACATTAAAGTAAATATACAATATAGATTTCATACTGTACTGAACTGCACGAATAACTGAACTAATTGGTTGTTTTTTTGAGAATACGTTCGGTTATCTTCCCGTACTGACTAAATAGTATAATATTACCGAACCCTCATCACAAATTATTGATCGGTATAGTGAAAAATGCCAGCTCGAACAAACTTCAGTTTTTCGGAACGTTCGTCAATAAATAAATTAATGAACTGATTGCGGTACGTTCAGCTGAGTAAAAGTCGGTAAAATATTACTGAGTCCGGTAAAGAAAGTTAAGTGTGTAGGAATAAACATTCCAATGTATTTTGACAGCTTCATTCGAAAACATCGTCGTTTGAACTACACTCCTACCAACCGCTATCTAATTTTGGGTCAAAACCTTCCCAAAATCAACTAAAGTGCATCTCCCTAATTTTAGGTAATGAGTAATGATCTCAAAATTTAGGTAAATGTAAGTTTACTCAAAATGTTATGCCATAACAAAGCATGCCACCCATTTTTTGCGATCAAGTCGAAGTTTGAGTAGATAATGACCTAATTTTGGGTAGCTTATAGAAGAGCTCGGCACTGAGTGATTTCTCCTCAAAAAATAGGTAAAATGATTTTCAGTGTACAGTATTACCTACTTGTCGAACTGTCGTTAGAAGAGTTTATCGTTGATTGTAGACCAAGTATTGTAATTTTCACTGGCGGTTAACAAAGATTGCGATGCGACAAGATAGCGACAAAATGTCATAGAGAAACTGTCATTCGCATCGATTCAACCTCTTCAAGACCTTTTTTTTTAATTGACCGTTAAATGACAATGTTTTATAACCAGAATAATTATACAATGATACTTGGTATTAATCGACGTCTCTGTCTTCAAAACATCCCGGGTTGGCGGTTCAATGCATAGGACGCTGGTCTCACAGGCCAGTTGTCGTATGTTCGAGCCCCGACCTGGAGGAATTCTTAGTGTCAGTAGAATCCATAGTACTAGCCATGCAATAATTCTGTACACTAAGAATCGGCTGCGAAGTCTGTTGAAACAGAAAGGCCAGGAAGTTCCACAAAAGGAATGTAAGACCAAGTCTTTGCTTGCCTTCAAAACATAATGTTTCACTGCTTCGGTCTATTGCTTTATGTAAAAATGATGTAAGCTTCAGTACAATGGACAGCGAAGGGGTTAAAACAACTGTCCAACTCCTGGCAGAAATGCCAGCTGAACTTTTCAAGTCTGGGTACTAGAAATCCTTCAATGCCAGTGTGAAATTTTATAAGTATGACGAGAAAAAACAAACAAGAAGCCCAACACAATTTTAGAACTCTGACGATTGTTGAATTGTTGACTTTTTTGTCGTGAATACGACTTACTTTACTATGGGGCGCCTTTTCAAAATTTGCCATATGGAAGAATGGGCAGAACTTAATCGTAAATATCTTGACTTGTATTAATGGCAGCAACATAATTCTTTCACTATTTCATCAAAAATATGATCAGGAATTTAGGATAATATTTTGAACAGTGTGAGATAACCACAAACAACTCAAAAATTAGGTTTTCTGAAAATTTTAAAACAACGCGGAAAACTCTTTATTTTTGCTTGGGTTTTTTCGCGCAAGGACGACGATTTTGAGGTAGTTAGGTACATATCTTCAACTGAACGTTATAAAAGGGGAACCGTGGTCGAAAATCGGTCATTTCTTCTTGTGCGTTGGATGAAAGCAGACGTCGGGGCGAGAAGACGCGTTCAAACAGCGGCATCGGAGAGCGAACCTTCTGCGTGGTTAAAAACCTCAAACACTCAGGTCGTAGTTCTCATTTGCCTTCCGGTCATCAAGGCGAGAAGACGCATTAAACCAGTCTCGCATCATTTGGCACTGCGAGCCGGATGTGTTGCGGTTTGTACGCAAAGCTAGTTTCAATTCAAGCAAGAATGATTGCATCAGCTGCTGGTGCTTTGCATTTGAGAGAAAAAAAACAAGAAACGAAAAGTGGACAACATTATATAAAATCAGTCGTTCTAATGGATCTAAATGTTATCTAAAGAACTATTAAGATTACTTATTTGAAATTCGAAGGTAGAAATAATCAGTTTAGTGAAAATCCAAAATAATTTGATTTGCTTCTTGCACTTTTCGCTGTGCGCACTTTTTTCGAGAAAAATGTTCCGAACTGTGCTAAATATCGTAGAGAATTCCACAAATTGGACCTTCTAAAAGGCAGAAATGATTCCTGTACTGTACCTTGATAGTTTCTTTCAATGAAATATGCAAATCCGAAATGAGATAATCGACGTCAAAAATCGTTGAAAATTTTAGTAGTGAAAAGGAGGAAAGTTTCGCAATTCACACAATCCATCAACTATCAATTCGAATTAGAAAGTGTAAAGAAATCGTGTCAGTATTATTCGTATTCACGACATCCAGTTATGTCTCTGACATTACACAGGCGTACTTTTTACAATATAATATACTGTCTCGACTAATAAGATGACTTTTGGTACGATTCCCCTGCAAAAGTTTTTTTCCCTAACACTGATTCACATCAAGGAGTTTTGTTGGCACGACTGATTTTTTCCGAACCTTGTCAAAGTTGCCAGTTTTTTTAATTCGATTATGTAGGGATTTAACCTTTAGATTATTCGCCACTCGGGTCAGAAAAACATCCTTTTTTTAGAAGCTAAATCGTTCATTGTCGAGTTCTTCTATGAGCTACCCAAAATTAGGTCGTTATCTACTCAAACTTTGACTTGGTCGTAAAAAATAGGCAGCAAATATGGTCAATATTACCATGACAACACTTTGGGCAATTTTATGTCGTTTTCGCTTGATGCCAAACCTAACCCAGTTTTCACCCGCACTGCTGTCAAACCGTTTGTTTCAAGCTAGTTTCGAACCTAGTTTCGAACCTAGTTTCTACGTTGTTGAACTGACAGTCTAGTCAGTTTGGAACCTGGTTTTTATATCAGATTTACTCAGATCCCCATTGCTGAGTGCGAAACCAACAAAGTTTCGTTAAAAGTGTTTGTTTGATTAATTTTTGAGAACGTTTCCTAAAAATCAAGATTTGCGGTGTCCATTGTATATCTCAGCGCAGACTAAACAGAAGTGAACAAATCAAATCAGCATAGTTAGAGTAGAAGTTTTTCTTTAGACCCCAATGTTTCTGTATGATTTTTTCATATATTTTTTTTAAATTTTTGGTGGTTGATTAAAGTCAAATTTTTAACGAAAAAACGCCATTTTGTAGCTGTTAAACCACCTCAAAGTAACAGTAGCAAGATGTTTAGTTCGTCTATTATGCATTCAATTGAGACCAAAAACATTATTTCGTAACACTAGAAGAACCCTCACAGAAGTTTAAATCAATGGGAAAAGAAGGATAATGAAATTGCAGCGTTATGTGATGTCGATTTGAGACACCATTATTAAATCTAAGAGCAAATTCAGCAGCTGCAAGATTCATATGGGTGGTCTATAATATAACTGAAACGGAAACAAACGTATTCCTAGCAAGCCGTTTTAGTTTTATTTATTCGAACAGTTCTACTGTCAAATTTAAAACTGGTATACATTGCCGTTCTATTTTTTCTATATTTGAAAAACATATAAAACGCTGCTGGGGCTGCCAGTTTATTTTATTATAAATTCTAAATTTAAATTTTAAAACTGACGTAAGTTTTGCATGTAGCACTAGAACACTCCTGAACACGTCCTAAGCTATTTTCAAAGATCCTTTATACATTGAGTCAGAAACCAAAAATACATTGATTTATGTTATTCCTCATGCTAAAAAGCTTGATTGTAATTCATGAAGATCTTTATTGGAGATGCGTTTTAAGTCTTCTCAAGAGAATTTTGCAAGAATTATCCAGATGTCATACTAAAACTAGCAGAAGTCATAAAACAAAAGTTTGTCTCAATGGCGTGAAAAAATAGTAATGCTGTTGGTACGATCTTAGAAGAAATTCTTAGTCGCATAATTTAATTGTTTTTTTTTGAAAACTATGCAATAGTTTCAATTCATTTTTGAATTTTTCTAATAGAGACGGTGTGAGATGCTGGTGTAGTTGATTGATAACTGCTATGCAATCAAACTTCAGGTGCATAAAATAATATAACATATCCGTATCGCAAAAACATAGCACTTCACTTAACTTTTAAAGGCCGATTCTTGTTCTTAGGCACAGTGGTAAAATGCGCGACTGGTATATCGATTCGAAATTAGTTTTGTTTATCTACATAAACATGTCTTTGAATAACAGTATCCAAGGCAGAGATGACAGGTAAAAATTTTAATTATCTCCAGACAGAGTTTAAAAAGTCTGTAAAAATCTGCAGTCAGCAAGCATGTCTTGCTGGCTGCAATTTCTCTATAAAGTATGACACGCAAAACTGACTTGGCGAGCAAAAAAAAAAAGGTCGCTGCAATTTCAAAAGTCTGTAAATTTGGACGAAAGTCTGCGAAAAACTCGATTTTCAAAAGTCTGCAAAAGTCTGCACAACAAAAAAAATGTCTGCAGCACTATGTCCGAAATCTGCAGATTTACAGACAAATCTGCAGATCTGGCATCTCTGATCCAAGGTATCTGTTTTTCAAAATCAATTATTTATCAAATCGAGTTGCCAGTTTTAACAAATTTTCAAGCAATTTCGTTCTGACATTTCGAGTAACTGAGGGGTAGTCAGATTTGCGATACAGTTTTAATAGACGAGTGGCAGGTCGTGTCGTCGGTTTTACTATGAGAAAATACATAGAAAATAATAAATGATATTTTTCAAAAGTGTTAGACCCTACCCGCCCCTTAAACTACCGTGGGTCAGTTTTAGTTTTCTCAAACGAAAACGACATTACGTTTACCTAAACATTTGGGGTGAAAATCATAAGGAAAATTTTATGATGCATCAAAAATCGCCATAATCGCCATTTTAAAAGAATAATATGAAAAATATACCTCTATTATAATGTTTATGAATCTTTAATATACATTTCCTCTACTACTATTATAGTTTTCATTTTTATTGGAGTTCCGATTTTCGTGACTTCATAAGGCGAAATCATAATGAAATTCCATATTTTTTTTATGCCTGAGGGCACATTAGTTGATTTTGGGTACGTTTCGACCAAAAATTAGGTAGCCGCTGGAAAGAGTGTGGAATGCTCGGTGGAGATCTGAACCCTAGTAGGCTACGTGAAATGCGATCTTGGCTCGCCCTTCGTGGTTTGTTTTGGTTTTTGACGCGAATATTTTCGTTTTATTTTGCACATCCGATTGGAAGTAACTTCTTCAATTACGGTGAGTAAAGAATAAATAAACGCGTAGAAATAAATGATTTTTTTTTTCGATTGATTTCCCTCTTTCCGACAGCGCTAGGCTACCGGCAGAAGAAGCTGAATTTGATTGATTAGGTAATTATTTTAGGTGAACGCAAAATTTACTGAAGCGACACAAAATCGACGGGATGTCAAAAGACTCCTTCCTGTTTCATGTTCTATTTATTTTGGTGTTGCGAATGGGTGCATTAACGTAATGACTTATGGCTAGTGATAAGATGTTTTTGTGATACCTGTAACTAAATGGCTTGAGTGTTTTTTAGATTTGTTGCCGTTTCTTTTATCAACACTTTTGAATGGAAATCCGTTTTTTTTTTGTTTTCGAATAGATGCAACTGTAATGCCGCACTGTTTTTTTTTCTCTAAAAGACCTCGTCACAGAACTGCAAAAGCTGCCATGCTAGTAAATTTATGCAGAGGAAACAAAAAAAACCGGAAGCTTTTTCAAAATGTTAGGAATTTTTACCATTATCATCAGCGAGAACACAGGAAGTGTAAAAGTTAAACGAAAACATTACCGAAAAGTGTTTCTGGAAAGTTTGAATTTTGGCATTTCGATAGTGGCTCCAATTTTTTTTCCAGAATTTTGCTTTTTTCGTTTTGTTTTTTTTTTTCAAACATTAACCAATTATTGAAGGTAATGTTTTGTTAACTGAAATCTTCGTGTGTTCTTGCAACAACAAAAAAAAAACAGATAAACTTAAAACTTGCTGAGGTCCTGTCGTTCCTGTAAGCATTTTGGGAGAGCGCAAAATAATTCATAGTCATAGCAGATACCATCCTCGTTTAAAAAACCGCCAGCCAAGCGATGGTTGAGTGCGAGCAGAACTCTGCTACCAAAAGACAGCCTAGCGATGAATTGAAAAAAAAGAAGATAAACAAATATGGTAGAAAATTAATATCTGAACATTCGTTTTTTGTTTTGTTTTGGACTTTAAGCAAAATCCCCGAACAACCAATAAAATCTCTGCCTCTTCCACCGCGTCCGGAACTGAAAACATCTAAGCGTAATGTTGTAACGTAATGAAGCGTGTGGTGGTGGTGGTAGTAGGTAAGTGGTAAGTTCATGTATTAATGTGGGTTCGGTGTCCTGGTCTGATCTAATGTCTCTAAAGTGCCATTTAACCTCTACGCGGGAGTGAGTGAGAAAACGAGAGTGTCTATCACACATTTCGAGAGATCGTAGTTCCTGCGCTCATCTCGCAGAGGTAAACGAAACTTGTGCTGGGCGCATTTTCCTCGAACCAAAGATAATGTGGTTTGACGGTGTGTGTGCGTGTTTCGTTTTTTCGTGTGAGTGTGGCATGTGTTGATTGATTTATTTTTATTCGGTTGTTGGTGTTGGTGACAGTGACAGTGATTGTGATGGTGAGCAGTATTACAGCACAACTTCGGTGCTTTGGTGTTGGTTTGTTTATATTTTTTGTTGTTGTTTATTTGTTTGTTTGTTTGTTTGTTTGTATACTGTTAATATTTCACACTAAGTTTGATTTGATCGATGCGTACCAAATACAAGCCAGCCAGTGAGCGATTAGTGCAAAGGTAGCCATCAGTAATACTAAAACAGCAGCGCCATATTCCGAATAGCGATCGATCTTTCTTGCCACTCGCACTAGACGCAATAGACGTGCCGTTTTCAATAAACCAATTAGAGTCGTTGTCTGTAAAGGAGAAGAAAGAGAAAGAGAAAAAAAGAACAAAACGGTTTCCCGAAGCGGAAACGGAGAAAGAGAGAGAAAGAGAAGGAAAATGGAGATAAAAAATAGGAAATTGCAGATGAAAAACAGGCAAGATACGAGCTCGAACGACGTTCTCTCTTGTTCGGGGAAAGAGGGAAGCGTTCAGCGAGTTAATACTACCCGATTATACTTTTGGCTTTCCGTCGAACTTTAGCGATAAATAACAAAAAAATACAGAAGAAAAGATACACAGATAGCAAAAAAAAATTGTATCCAAGCTAAGTGGTAGAAAAACTTTAACAATTAGAAGAAAATGGATTAATACCTTACGAAATTGAAGGGAGAAGCAATAGAATAAAAAACGAAAATAAACACTGATAATACAACTGGCCGCATTCCCTCACTGCCACAGGTACGTATCTCCGTAACTCGACCCGACCCGAAAGGTCACCTGAACTGCTCAAAATCAGACGCCTAATTCAGTGAAAAGCAGACAAAGTTTTTGACAGCCGTGAGAAAGGGAGAAATTAATTTCCTCGTGCAGCTGGTGCACAACGTAGTTTTGAGCTAGCGTAGGAAATCACCTTGATGAAAGACCTTTGCGTCCCGGGGAGCCACTCACAAGCCAGCTAGCAGCTTTAATGAGCTTTTGCCGGTGTGTGATTTTTTTGTGTGATATTTGCCGGCTCGAGAGAAGCTCCACGGGACATCGAAACCTTTGTTCGGGGCGTTGGGGTTCTGACGGAGCTGGTCAGCCAGATCCGGACAGAGTCTTCCAACAAGATATGCGGCAGCTGCAAGCTTTGGCGTGATTTGCTGTGTTTCGATTGTTTGTTGTAAGGAAATTATTTACATTATTTACAAACATTTGGTTATGCTTTCAGATTCGGCGTAAAATACTCAACATTCAGTCAATACTTACGTAACGGGGCTAGTCGTCATCGGTAATATCTATAGGGAAAACACTATGGGCATGATAAATTTACCTTGAAGTTTTTCGTATTAACAGTAGTTATTTATTACTGACATCCTTGAAAAAAATACTAAATAAAAATTAAAAAAATGCTCGAAGAAAAAAACACGAGTGCAAATTGCTTGCCGAATAAAAGAATGTTTTGACAGTTTTCACAACACTCTTCGTACAAACAACGTTCTGGAATGAGAAACTGGTACGTTAACGCCAAAATATTCTTGTATCCAAGCGAAAGTTGATTTCGGCTTCGGTTCGAAACAAACAACTGACAATTCGTATTATTAACACAATTCGTAATCTTAATAGAAAATGCCTTGAAGCATTCAATTCATCGTTGATTTATGTCATGTCCTACATACATGCGTGTTTTTACGCCGGAGCTTATTATAGGGTGAAGTGTTATAATATGGCCCCCTTAAGAAATCATTGAAATATTTCTAAATGTACTGATATACACTTGAGGAACACAATTTTCAATGATTCCGATAGAAGTGATGAGATTTGATTGATACAAACACATTTTCCAAAACGACCACATACTCAGTTTTTTCGCTTGCCGTTGGCATAATGCCCCAGCAACAGTATAATATGCCTCACAACAAATCAGTGGAATGTCGATATAGAAGAGAAGCAGATAAAGAAGATCTTCTTCGCGTCATAAATCAATTTCATAATCAATTAATTACAATTGGAAACCAATATTTTTGATCCTCCCAACGCTACTTTTTGTTTTAACAACCGTTATAAATATTTAAAACAATATTTTAACTCTAAGTATACTGTTGAATCGAAGGTGGGGCATAATGTCCGTTGAGTGACTGTTATGAGAAAATTCGTATATCAAAGAAATGCCTTTTTTGAGACATTAGCACTGCTGAAAGTTAATTACTAAGTATCAACCGACCATTAGACGTTTTACACGGTTAAAATGCTTGTTTAGTCGAAGCAAAATCTTATATCGAAAAGCTGCCTAATGATATTTTCAGTTTTTTCATATTTCCTGCAAACGATAACTGTCAAACTTGCATGGCAGAAAGATCTTAGAAAATTATACTGTTAGTGATAAAACTTTTGTGTAGAAAAGTCTTGAATACTTAAAAAAGGAAGGGGGCCGTTTTGGCCAATAGGGACGCTTTATAACATTTTTCCCTACACTGTTATAGGTGGGTAATGAATTACGGATCAGGGTCATTTTGCCGAAAGGGTTGTTTGGTCGAAAGCCATTTCGTCTTAAAAACGTAATTGGAATTGATTTAAAATAAAGACAACTGAAAGATGGTAGCGTTAACGCCCTTACAATTGTACTTCTTGAATAAAGATTGATTCATGAACCTCAGAACGAAGTTCCCAAGAAAACTTGTTGACTATTAGTGATGGTATTTTCCGTTTATTAAGTGTGGTATGTGGTATTTCCGTTTATTATGTAAAAGGAAAAAAATATCTAATCCGGCTACGCCCCATCGTTTTGGTTCATGTGCTGTCCCCTAACTCAAGCAAAGAAACCTAGCTTTGAGTAGAACGGGCAAACGAGGCGGTTACAGGTTTGTATGCAAGAAGCCGCCGCTTCCGACTCAGCTGGTGTCGCTGGTGTCATCTTGGCTTCGGTTATGTGGCTGCGCCACATCAGTTTTACAAGAGACATAACATACAGGAGACATGACCCTTTCGGCGAAATGACCCTTTCGGCGAAATGACCCTTTCGGTGAAACGTCTTTCGGCAAAATGACCCGCTCCCATGAATGACGCCTACCTGGAAGCAATTTTGTTTTAAAGTAAAAGAGCCCTACAATTGATGAGGGTTGTTTCTGTTTTCAACCTTTCCTTATGTGCCGGAAACATCCTGAAGTAATTGTGATGCAAGACTTGAGTCTGGAGACGTACTTAGTTAGAGTAGAGATTAGTTCTATTTTCGAAACTACATATATTGAGCAAAAATAAATATTCTTCCATGTTTCAACTTTCTATAGTAAAGCTTTCGTTCAAAAACATTGTTTTGTCGTGAATACCCCTGAGAGAGTGATAGGTTTTTGATCGTGAATATCTCTTGTTGTATCTTACGTATCAAAAAAATTCTTGCTACATGCTATCGGAAATATGATCATCAATTTATGATAACATTTTCAAGTTGTATGACATAATCTCAAATAATTCAAAATTGAAGTTTTCTGAAATGCTTGGTATCTACGAGCATCAAAGAAAAAAGCTTATGACGCCTTCCTTCGTTCATGCTAGCCTGCGCAGTGGACTGAGCAGGAAGTAAAGCAAGCGTATCATTCCGGTTGGTTCAGGTCCAGAGTTCAGTTCTAGTATCATGAATTCGGTTCAGTACTGAATCAAGAACTAGTTTCCCTTCATAAAAGAAGATTGCGTCATCCTGCTGCTGGTCGCTTGCATTGAAGTAAAATACAACGACAAGTGGACAACGATGGGGAACATTATGCAATCTCAGCCCTTCCAATGGCTCCAAAATGTTCTCTAAAGAACTGTAAAAATTGCTTCTTTGTAAATCAGAGACGAAAGTGATTAGTGTAGTGCAAATCTAGAAAAAAATGATTAGCTATGAGCACTTTGGCAGAACGAAATTCGCACCTAACGAGTGCGTATAAAACCGGCATTTGGTGCTCGAGAAAAATGCTCCGAACAGTGCTTAATATCGTGGGGAGAATTCCACAATTTGACCCTTCGGAATGCCAGAAATGAATCCCGTACAGCATGTACTCCACTGAAATATGCAAATCAACATCGAAATTCTGTATGTTGCTATTTTTGTGGCCTTTGGGACCGTCCATTTGTGAAAAAATTACAATTGATATTACGTTAAAAGAAAACCCTCTACCAAAATAGCTTTAGTATTGAATCAATTCACCCAGGAAGCAGAGCCAGTTTCGCTTCAAACAAGAGCGATTGCGTCATCCTGCTGCTGATCGTTTGTTGATTGCAGAGTGTGTAAGTGGTGTCAGAATTTTTCTTGTTATTTACATTCGAAATAAATTAGACGAAATCTTTCGTATGATATTGAATGAAGAGATTTTTTAACGTGTTTATCTTCCTATTTTATTATAAAGAGCTATAAAAATTATTTTGTAATATTTTATTGCATGTCAGAATGTTTGATGTAGCTAATCCGCACTTTACTATAGGTGCATCATTTGAAATTGCAGTTGTGAAGAAGAGGAAAGCTTGCACAGCTGATATTCGGATGTGTGAAGGAAGCTGACTAGTTTTATTCGTATCCACGTCATTCAATTATGTCTCTGACATTACTCACCCGCCCTTTTTTTGGTTAAGTCACTAAGCTGCAACCGAGCAAATTCTAAAATCGTGGGATGAAGTTAGAACCTTACAAAAACTGACTAAACGTCACACAAACGTTGTAGTAATATTGTCATATATTTGTTGTAATTTAACAAAGTTTACGTTATTTGGAACTTACTTCGTAAAAAACGTCTTCCGGTTTCTTGATATTCCTTGAAAACCCTTACAATATGGGTATTTTCGGAACAGAATTGATAAGTAGATGTCGGAAAACGAGTGGTTCCAAAATCCAAGATGGCTACTTCCGGTTTGTTCATATTCCATGAAAAAGCTAACAAAACGGATATTTTCGAAACGGATTTTTTGACTATATGCCGAAATCTTAGATGGTTTATTGAAATTCCTTAGGAACCCTCACAATATGCGTATTTTCGGAACAGATTTGGTGATTATATTCCGGAAAACGATGTTCGAGGTGGTTCTGTAATCCAAGATGTCAACTTCCGGTCTTCAAAACCCTTACAAAGCGGGTGCTTTCAAAACGTATACGATGAATAGATGCCGAAAAAAGGTGTTTTTAGGTGGTTCCGAAATCCAAGACGGTAATTTCCGGTTTATTGAAATTCCTTCAAAATCCTTTACAATACGTTTATTTTCGGATGGCATTTGATGACTAGATACCGGATGAAAATGTTTTAGGTCATTGAAATTTACTGCATCTACGAAACCCGTTCCGAGTTGTTATCAAATCCGCTACGTAAATATCCACATTGTAAGGATTTTGTAAAAATATTATTAGGCCGAAGGTCGCCATCTTGAATT
The DNA here is from genome assembly GCF_030247185.1 of Malaya genurostris. NCBI lineage: Eukaryota > Metazoa > Arthropoda > Insecta > Diptera > Culicidae > Malaya > Malaya genurostris. The sequence goes on from NC_080572.1 coordinate 288,501,600, forward strand.
TCAGAACAACCGCGGACATCATTTTGCGGTACCTGCTCACAAAACCCGTCCTGAAAATATTGGTCGGATTCGGATTCGAATCGGGTATCGGGTACAAATACCCGGATATAATTACCGGAAGATCTACGATGCGTAGGAGATGCGCATGTTTTTGTCTAAGCGGGTAATCTGCTAGTTAGTTAATTCGTTTAGCTTCTGAACTGTGGGGTAGTAGTTTTCATTTAATCCACCTGTCAAAGTTTCAATAGTGGAGTGGTTGTTGCTTAGAGCTCAAAAAAATGAAGTCGGTATTATACCATTCAGAATCATTTTCAGCTCCGGCTCTTTCAATTTTCAGTGTTAACTAGAATTCTTATGCGGCATTTATTCTAATATTGTTCCGTTTGTTACAATTATCATTGGAAGGAATCATCTGCCACAAGCTTTATTGTGAGTAGAATTCAGAAAAAAAAGCTTCGGCATAACAACACACAATATCGATGACGTAACATGAAAACACGACGAATTTGCAGTGCCTGTAAACAAGATGTAAATGTAAATTGGAAGTAAGGGAGACCGGAGATGGAGTAGAATCGGACAGCTTGAATATATCTACTAAACCATCTATTATTTATGGATCTATGGATTGATTGCCGATATTTTAGGAATATTTGTAATGACGGTCTGATTAGTGTTTTAAAATGTTCATTTTGTGCTAAATCCAGTGATTATTGAGTGTTTTCGATTACGAGGAAACAAAATATTTTTGCTTCTCGAAAAAGAATTGTCCGTGAGGGGCTAAGTCGGACAAAAAAGTGGGCACCGTGAAACATACCGTAAGATTGATATCTTTACTTCTATTTTACGTCTTATCACTCACTAAAACTAGATTTACTATAAATTTAAGAAAATCGTCCATGGTATGTAGCGAAACATTCAAATAGTCTTCAATTAAGACTCTAAAGTCAGTTTCAACATCAATTATTTGGTACAGCAGGGTGTGAAGTTTCGGCTTAGCCCCTGGTCACCCCTAAAACATTCGCTGAGTTTTGTTTAAAAATTTTTGTTTTCATTTCATTGTTGTGTACCATTTCGCCTGTTTATTTTTGATTTCATGAGTTTTTTGGCCTACTACAGCTAATACAGAGTATGTTAGTTTGTATCTGTCAAAACCCGTAATCATGTTGCCAGCCGGATGTTTTTCTTCCCAATAAAATGGCGGCTGGGCGAGAGATGCATCCAAGATGGCAGCGCTATCCAAAGCAAAACATGAAAATCGATAGCACGCGTAAAACACTCACAGTTAGGCTAATTCACACCCGCAAATGCTGAGTCGCCATATTGAAATGTATTTGGTTTCATCTACCCTCAAATAGTTTTAAGTACGATTCAAACGATCAGTCAATTTCCGTCAACGAAGGCGTGGAGCGTTTGTTAAATAACATATTTCCTACAAAAAATAGTGTGAAAATCGAGTGTTTTTATTCTACGCGAAGTAGAAGTATTCCTAAGGTTTGTAGTGTTTATCTAAAAAAAAAAAAGGTGAAATGAACCAATTTCGCAGTACTGTGAAGTTCTTTCCATCGAATGTGAAGTATGGTGTAATTTTTCGACCGGTATCCGGAATGGCGTGCGAGTTGTACGTATGCAAATACGTAAGGCAATTCCTTCTTACATAATTTGTGGTCAAGGTGGGATACATCCGTGTAAAACGCTGATTACCTATGAAAATCAGCAGGTTACATGTCAGTTTTGTAAACAACGTTTTCCTCCAGTAAAACTAGTCCAACTCCTCAAGTTAAACAATGGACCTCTTTTATTTCGTCATGAAAATAAACATCATATGTTATTTGGCTAAAGTATGATTCACACGTTATATCAGGTGACCGTTATAGGCAAAGAAATGGCAATGGAAGGGAGCTGTTTGTAACACTTATTAAGCCGCTGTCAAACTTACGGAACGTTTTAACGTCCGGAACGTGTATACGTTTCAATAATGAAAGCTTTAAACTAACTAATAAACTACCGGCGAAGTATCATTAACGTTGACGAAAATTGATTGATCGTCTGGATCGGACTCAAAACTGTTGGATGGAAGGTGTTTCGTGATGTTTTCAACTAATTTCAAAAAGCATGGTTAGTTTTGACAGATCGATAATTGTTGTCCGACACTGAAAAAAAAACTTTAAAAAATTCTAATCTCAGATCTTGAGTGGAAATCACTTCTGTGTCATATTTTTAAACCTTTCAGTCATAGGGAATACTTCAATAAAAAGTTTAAATACATTATCAAACGAAGTAAGTTTTTCTCGAAGATTTTCGTACGTTCTCTGTATTGCAATTATAATACCTCTTCATATCATTTTATTTTCAGTGCGAAATGAATCGAATGTCGCAGTTTTGGTTAAATTTAACTACTCGATCAAAAATATCTGCTCGACTGTCAAATTTT